>NW_028263039.1:0-25449 GCF_049901735.1 Notechis scutatus | reverse complement strand
CGGCGTTCACTTCATGGGGACCTAACCTAACCGTAACCCTAACACTAACCTAACCCTAATCCCAACCTAACCCCAGATAACATTAAACCTCGAATGCGATTCTTCCATGTATTTTACCTGGAAAGATAGAATAGCCTCACTGAAAGGTCATACCCTCCTAATCACAATGTTGCACTTTTGAATTCATTGGAGACATCCATTTTCCGCTTCGACTTCATGGGGACCTAACCCTAACCCCTAACCCTAAACCTAACCTAACCCTATCCCTCCTAAGCATAATGTTGCTGCGCTGTGAATTTTTCCTTCAACTTCATGGGACCTAACCTAACCCCTAACCCTAACCCCTCCTAAACATAATGTTGCGCTGTGAACTCATTGGCGACGTTCATTTTCTGCCTCGACTTCATGGGACTCCTAACCCTAACCCTAACCTAACCTAACACTAACCCTCAACCCTATCCCTCCTAAGCATAATGTTGCGCTGTGAATTCATTGCCGACGTTCAGTTTCTGCCTCGACTTCACAGGGACCCTAACCGTAACCCTAACCCTAACCCTAATCCCAACCCTAACCCTAACACTAAACCTCGAATCGATTCTTCCATGTATTTTACCTGGAAAAATAGAATAGTCTGACTGAAAATTTCATACTCCTCCTAGGCACAATGTTGCACTGTGAATTCATTAGGAGACATCCATTTTCCGCTCCACTTCATGGGGACCTAATCCTAACCCTAACCCTAACCCTCCTAAAGATAATGTTGCACTGTGAACTCAGCTTGGCGCACGTTCATTTTCCGCCTCGCCGACTTCATGGGGACCCCAACCCTAACCTAACCTAATCCCAACCCTAACCCTAACACTAAACCCGCGAATGCGATTCTTCCATGTATTTTACCTTGAAAGATAGAATAGTCTGACTGAAAAGGGTCATACCTCCTCCCCAGGCACAATGTTGCGCTGTGAATTCATTGGAGTACATCCTATTTTCCGCTTCAACTTCATGGGACTCCACCTAACCCTAACCCTAACCCTAATCCCAGCCATAGCCCTAACCCGAACCTCCTAAACATAATGTTGCGCTGTGAACTCATTGGCGAGGTTCATTTTCCCTCCGCTCGACTTCATGGAGACCTAACCCTAACCCTAGCCCTAACCCCTAACCCTAACCCTAACCCTAACCCTAACCTAATCCCAACCCTAACCCCAACCCCTAACCCTAATCCTAACCCCTAACACTAAACCTCGAATGCGATTCTTCCATGTATTTTACTTGGAAAGATAGAATAGCCTGACTGAAAATGTCATACTCCTCCTAGGCACAATGTTCCACTGTGAATTCATTGGAGACATCTATTTTCCGTTCAACTTCATGGGGACTAACCCTAACCCTAACCCTAACCCTCCTAAACATAATGTTGCCTGTGAACTCATTGGCGACGTTCATTTTCCGCCTCGACTTCATGGGGACCTAACCCCTAACCCTAACCCTAACCCTAACCCTAACCCGATCCCTCCTAAGCATAATGTTGCGCTGTGAATTCATTAGTGACGTTCAGTTTCTGCCTCGACTTCATGGGGACCTAACCTAACCCTAACCCTAACCCTAATCCCAACCCTAACCCTAACACTAAACCTCGAATGCGATTCTTCCATGTATTTTACCTGGAAAAATAGAATAGTCTGACTGAAAATGTCATACTCCTCCTAGAGCACAATGTTGAACTGTGAATTCATTAGAGACATCCATTTTCCGCTTCAACTTCATGGGGACCTAATCCTAACCTAACCCTAACCCTCCTAAAGATAATGTTGCACTGTGAACTCATTGGCGACGTTCATTTTCCGCCTAGACTTCATGGGGACCTAACCCTAACCCTAACCCTAATCCCAACCATAACCCTAACACTAAACCTCGAATGCGATTCTTCCATGTATTTTACCTTGAAAGATAGAATAGTCTGACTGAAAAGGTCATACTCCTCCTAGGCACAATGTTGCGCTGTGAATTCATTGGAGACATCTATTTTCCGCTTCAACTTCATGGGGACCTAACCCTAACCCTAACCCTAATCCCAACCATAACCCTAACCCGAACTCCTAAACATAATGTTGCGTCAGAACTCGCCATTGCAGGCTCATTTTCCGCCCCGACTTCATGAGACCTAACCCTAACCCTAACCCTAAACTCCCAACCCTAACCCTAACCCTAACCCTAATCCCAACCCTAACCCTAACCCCTAACCCTAATCCTAACCCTAACACTAAACCTCGAATGCGATTCTTCCATGTATTTTACTTGGAAAGATAGAATAGCCTGACTGAAAATGTCATACTCCTCCTAGGCACAATGTTCCACTGTGAATTCATTGGAGACATCTATTTTCCGCTCTGTAACTTCATGGGGACCGAACCCTAAACCTAACCCTAACCCTCCTAAACATGGCATGTTGCGCTGTGAACTCATTGGCGACGCTTCATTTTTCCGTTTCCGACTTCATGGGGACCCAACCCTAACCGTAACTCCTAACACTCAACCTCTAACCCTAATCCCAACCCTAACCCTAACATTAAACCTGATCTAATGCGATTCTTCCATGTATTTTACCTGAGATAGAATAGCCTCACTGAAAAGGTCATACCCCTCCTAATCACAATGTTGCACTTTGAATTCATTGAGACATCCATTTTCCGCTTCGACTCTCATGGGGACTTCCAACCCTAACCCCAACCTCCCTAAACCTAACCCTAACCCTATCCCTCCTAAGCATAATGTTGCGCTGTGAATTTTCCGCCTTCAACTTCATGGGGACCTCCAACCCTAACCCAACCCTAACCCTCCTAAACATAATATTTGCGGCTGTGAACTCATTGGCGAATGCTCATTTTCTCCCGCCTCGACTTCATGGGACCCAACCCTAACCCTAACCCCAACCTCGGGTCCAACCCTATCCCTCCTAAGCATAACAATGTTGCGCTGTGAATTCATTGATGACGTCTGTTTCTGCCTCGACTTCATAGGGACCTAACCGTAACCCTAACCCTAACCCTAATCCCAACCCTAACCCTAACACTAAACCTCGAATGCGATTCTTCCATGTATTTTACCTGGAAAATAGAATAGTCTGACTGAAAATGTCATACTCCTCCTCCTAGGCACAATGTTGCACTGTGAATTCATTAGGAGACATCCATTTCTCCGCTTCAACTTCATGGGACCTAATCCTAACCCTAACCCTAACCCTCCTAAAGCATAATGTTGCACTGTGAACTCATTGGCGACGTTCATTTTCCGCCTCGACTTCATGGGGACCTAACCCTAACCTCAACCCTAATCCCAACCCTAACCCTAACACTAAACCCTCGAACGCATTCTTCCATGTATTTTACCTTGAAAGATAGAATAGTCTTTGACTGAAAAGGTCATACTCTCCTAGGCACAATGTTGCGCTGTGAATTCATTGGAGACATCTATTTTCCGCTCTGGGCACCTCTGGCGGGGGACCTAACCCTAACCCTAACCCTAATCCCAACCATAACCCTGCAACTTAACCTCCTAAACATAATGTTGCGCTGAGAATTCATTGGCAAACGCTCATTTTCCGCCTCGACTATATGGGGGACCTAACTCTTAACCCTAACCCCAACTCCTAACCTCACCCTAACCCTATCCTCCTAAGCATAATGTTAAGTGCTGTGAATTCATTGGCGACGTTTCATTTTCTGCCTCGACTTCAGGGACCTCCAACTCAACCCTATCCCTAATCCCAACCCTAACCCTAACACTAAAACCTCGACGCGGGCCTTCCATACTTCACCTGGAAAGATAGAATAGCCTGACTGAAAAGGTCATACCCCTCCTAAGCACAATGTTGCACTGTGAATTCATTGAGACGCCCATTTTCCGCTGACTTCATGGGGACCAAACCCTAACCCTAACTCCTAACCTCAACTCCCAACCCTCAACCCTAACCCTCCTAAGCATAATGCTTTGCTGTGAATTCATTGGCGACGCTCATTTTCCGCCTCGACTTCTGCGGGAGACCTCCAACCTTACCCAATCCCAACCCTAAATTCCTAACACTAACCCTCCTACATAATGTTTTGCTGTGAATTCATTGGAGACGTTCATTTTGCGCCGACATCAGGTGACCTAACCCTAACCCAACCCTAACCCTAATCCAAACCCAAACCCTAACACTAAACCTCTCAATGAAATTCTTCCATGTATTTTACCTTGAAAGATAGAATAGTCTCACTGAAAAGGATCATACCCTCCTAAGCACAATATTGCACTGTGAATTCATTGAGACGCTCATTTTGCGCCGACATCATGGGGACCTAAGCACTAACCCTAACCCTAACCCTAACCCTAACCCTAACCCTAATCCAAACCTAAACTCAACACTAAACCTCGAATGAAATTCTTCCATGTATTTTTTACCTTTGAAAGATAGAATAGTCTGACTGAAAAGGTCATACCTCCTAGGCACAATGTTGCGCTGTAATCATTGCTGAGACATCTATTTTCCGCCTAAATATCATGGGGACCTAACTCCAACCAACCCTAACTTCTAAACCATAACCCGAACCCCAACCCTCCAAACATATCGTTGCGCTTGTGAACTCATTGATGGTAGGTTCATTTTCCGCCTCGACTTCATGGAGACCTAACCTCAAACCCTAACCCTAACCCTAACCCTAACCCTAATCCTAACCCTAACCCTAACCCTAACCCCTAACCCTAACCCTAACCCTAACCCTGTCCCTCCCACATACTGCGCCAGAATCTACATTGCAGACGCTCACTTTCCGCCCCGACTTCATGGGGACCTAACCCTAACCCTAACCGTAATCCCAACCCTAACACTAACACTAAACTCGAAAGCCATTCTTCCGCGATTTTACCTGAAAAATAGAATAGTCTGACTGAAAATGTCATACTCTCCTAGGCACAATGTTGCACTGTGAATTCATTAGAGACACCCATTTTCCGCTTCAACTTCATGGGGACCTAATCCTAACCCTAACCCTAACCCCTCCTAAAGATAATGTTGCACTGTGAACTCACATTGGCGACGTCTACTTTTCCGCCTCGACTTCATGGGGACCCCAACCCTATCCCTAACCCTAATCCCAACCCTAACCCTAACACTAAACCTCGAATGCGATTCTCTTCCATGTATTTTACCTGAAAGATAGAATAGTCTGACTGAAAGGTCATACTCCTCTCTAGGCACAATGTTGCGTCAGAATTCATTGGAGACATCTATTTTCCCGCTTCAACTTCATGGGACCTAACCCTAACCCTAACCCTAATCCCAACCATAACCCTAACCCGAACCCTCCTAAACATAATGTTGCGCTGTGAACTCATTGGCAGTTCATTTTCCCGCCGACTTCATGGAGACCCAACCCTAACCTCTAACCTAATCCTAACCCTAACCCTAACCCTCAACCCTAACCCTAATCCCAACCCTAACCCTGGGTAACCCCTAACCCTAACCCTATCCCCTAACCCTATCCCTCCTGCTAATGCTTGCGCTGTGAATTCATTGGCGACGCTCATTTTCCGCCGACTTCATGGGGACCTAACCCTAACCCTAACCGTAATCCCAACCCTAACCCTAACACTAAACCTCGAATGCGATTTCTTCCATGTATTTTACCTGGAAAATAGAATAGTCTGACTGAAATGTCATGACTCTCCTAGGCACAATGTTGCACTGTGAATTCATTGGAGACATCTATTTTCCGCTTCAACTTCATGGGGACTCCAACCTCAACCCTAACCCTCAACCCTCCTAAACATAATGTTGCTAGCCAGAACTCATTGGCACGCTCATTTTTCCTTCCGCCTCTCGATCATATGGGGATCTAACCTAACTAACTCAACCCCTAACCCTCAACCTCCATGTATTTTACCTAACCCTATCCCTCCTAAGCATAATGTTGCGCTGAGAATTCATTGGCAACGTTCATTTTCCGCCCTCACTATATGGGGACCTAACCCTAACCCTAACCCTAACTCAACCCTAACCCTAACCCTATCCTCCTAAGCATAATGTTGCGCTGTGAACTCATTGGCGACAGCCATTTTTCCGCCTCGACTATATGGGGACCTAACCCTAACCTTAACCCTAACTCAACCCTAACGCTAACCCTATCCTCCTAAGCATAATGTTGCGCTGTGAACTCATTGGCAACGCTCATTTTCCGCCTCGACTATATGGGGACCTAACCCTAACCCTAACCCTAACCCTAACCCTAACCTCTAACCCTAACCCTAACCCTAACCCTAACCCTAACCCTATCCCTCCTACATAATGTTGCGCTGTGAATTCATTGGCGACTCTTCATTTTCCGCCTCGACTTCATAGGGACCTAACCCTAACCCTATCCCTAATCCCAACCCTAACTCCTAACACTAAACCTCAATGCGATTCTTCCATGTATTTTACCTGAAAAGATAGAATAGCCTGACTGAAAATGTCATACCTCCTAGGCACAATGTTGCAGTGTGAATTCATTGGAGAAATCAATTTTCCTGGCTTCGACTTCATAGGACCAAGCCTCCAATCCTATCCCTAACTCCTAAACCTCCTAAACATAATGTTGCGCTGTGAACTCATTGACACGTTCATTTTCTGCTCCGACTTCATGGGGCACTCCAACCCTAACCCCAACCGTAATCCCAACCCTAACCCTTAACACTAAACCTCTAATGCGATTCTTCCATGTATTTTTACCTGAAAAATAGAATAGTCTGACTGAAAAGTTTATACCCTCCTAAGAAAATGTTGCAGTGTGAATTCATTGGAGAAATCAATTTTCCGCTTCGACTTCATGGGGACCCTAACCCTAATCCTATCCCTAACCCTAACCCTAACAACCCGAACCCTCCAAAGCATAAAGTTGTGCTGTGAACACATTGGCGAAGTCTGGGCATTCTTCCGCCTCGACTTCATGGAGACTCACCTAACCCTAACCCTAATCCCAACCCTAACCCTAACACTAAAATCCTTGAATGCGATTCTTTCCATGTATTTTACCTGGAAAATAGAATAGTTCTGACTGAAAATGTCATACTCCTCCTAGGCACAATGTTGCACTGTGAATTCATTGGAGACATCTATTTTGCCTTCAACTTCATGGGGACTCAACCCTAAACCTAACCCTAACCCTCCTAAACATAATGTTGCGCATTGTGAACTAATTGGCTACTGCTCATTTTCCGCCCGACTTCATGGGGACCTAACCCTAACCCTAACCTCAACTCCTAACCCGATCTCCTACATAATGTTGCGCTGTGAATTCATTGGCGACGTTCATTTTCTGCCTCGACTTCATGGGGACCTCCAAATCCCTAACCCTAACCGTAATCCCAACTCTAACTCCTAACACTAAACTCAGACGCATTCTTCCATGTATTTTTACTCTGGAAAATAGAATAGCCTTAATTGAAAAGGTCATACTTTCCTCCTAAGCACAATGTTGCAGTGAATTCATTGGAGAAATCAATTTTCCGCTTCACTTCAAGGGGGACCTAACCCTAATCCTATCCTCTAACTCCTAACAACAACTCCAAAGCATAAAGCGGCGCTGTGAACACATTTCTTCACACGCTTCATTTTCCGCCTCGACTTCATGGAGACCTAACTCAACCCTAATCCAACCCTAACACTAAACTCGAATGTATTCTTCCATGTATTTTACCTGGAAAGATAGAATAGCCTCACTGAAAAGGTCACACCCTCCTAATCACAATGTTGCACTTTGAATTCATTGGAGATATCAATTCTTCTCCGCTTCGACTTCAGTGGGGAACTCCAACCCTAACCTCTAACCCCAAACCTAACCCTAACCCGATCCCTCCCCAAGCATAATGTTATACCAGAATTCATTGGCGACGCTCATTTTCCCGCTTCCTCGCCTCCATGGGGACCCAACCAACTCCTAACCGTAATCCCAACCCTTCTAACCCTAACACTAAACCTCGAATGCGATTCTTCCATGTATTTTACCTGGAAAGATAGAATAGCCTGACTGAAAATGTCATACTCCTCCTAGGCACAATATTGCACTGTGAATTCATTGGAGACATCTATTTTGCCCTTCAACTTCATGGGGACCTAACCTCAAACCTAACCCTAACCCTCCTAAACATAATGTTGCGCTGTGAACTCATTGGCGACGCCTAGTTTTCATTTCCGCTTAGACTTCATGGGGACCTAACCCCTAACCGTAACCCTAACACTAACTCCTAACCCTAATCCCAACCCTAACCTAACATTAAACTCGAATGCGATTCTTCCATGTACGCTTTTACCTGGAAAAGATAGAATAGCCTCACTGAAAAGGTCATACCCCTCCCTAATCACAATGTTGCACTTTTGAATTCATTGGAGACATCCATTTTCCATGCTTCGACTTCATGGGGACCTAACCTAACCCTAACCCTGGAAACCTAACCCTAACCCTATCCCTCCTAAGCATAATGTTTGGCTGTGTGAATTTTCCCTTCAACTTCATGGGGACCTAACCTAACCCTAACCCTAACCCTCCCTAAACATAATGTTGCTGTGAACTCATTGGCGGCGTCATTTTCCGCCTCGACTTCATGCAGGGACCTAACCCTAACCCCAACCTAACCCTAAAGCGACAACCCTATCCCTCCTAAGCATAATGTTGCGCTGTGAATTCATTGGCGACGCGTTCAGATTTCTGCCTCGACTTCATGGGGACCTAACCGTAACCCTAACCCTAACCCTAATCCCAACCCTAACCCTAACACTAAACCTCGGAATGCGATTCTTCCATGTATTTTACCTGGAAAAATAGAATAGTCTGACTGAAAATGTCATACTCCTCCCTAAGGCACAATGTTGCACTGTGAATTCATTAGAGACATCCATTTTCCCGCTTCAACTTCATGGGGACCTAATCCTAACCCTAACCCCAACCCTCCTCCAAAGATAATGTTGCACTGTGAACTCATTGGCGACGTTCATTTTCCGCCTCGACTTCATGGGGACCTAACCCTAACCCTAACCCTAATCCTAACCCCAACCCCCCTAACACTAAACCCTCGAATGCGATTCTTCCATGTATTTTACCTTGAAAGATAGAATAGTCTGACTGAAAAGGTCATACTCCTCCTAGGCACAATGTTGCGCTGTGAATTCATTGGAGACATCTATTTTCCGCTTCAACTTCATGGGGACCTAACCTAACCCTAACCCTAATCCCAACCACCTAACCCTAACCCGAACCCTCTAAACATGTTTGCAGCTGGAGAATTCATTGGCACGTTCATTTTCCGCCTCTCGACTATATGGGGACCTAACCCTAACTCCTAACCCTAACCTAACCCTAACCCTAACCCTATCCCTCCTAAGCATAATGTTGCGCTGTGAATTCATTGGCGACGTTCATTTTCTGCCTCGACTTCATAGGGACCTAACCCTAACCCTATCCCTAATCCCAACCCTAACCCTAACACTAAACCTCGAATGCGATTCTTCCATGTATTTCACCTGGAAAGATAGAATAGCCTGACTGAAAAGGTCATACCCCTCCTAAGCACAATGTTGCACTGTGAATTCATTGGAGACGTCCATTTTCCGCTTCTTGACTTCATGGGGACCAAACCCTAACCCTAACCCTAACCCTAACCCTAACCCTAACCCTCCTAAGCATAATGTTTTGCTGTGAATTCATTGGCGACGTTCATTTTCCGCCTCGACTTCATGGAGACCTAACCCTAACCCTAATCCCAACCCTAACCTCTAACACTAACCCTCCTAAGCATAATGTTTTGCTGTGAATTCATTGGCAAGACGTTCATTTTCGCCTCGACATCATGGGGACCTAACCCTAACCCTAACCTCAACCCTAATCCAAACCCAAACCCTAACACTAAACCTCAATGAAATTCTTCCATGTATTTTACCTTGAAAGATAGAATAGTCCGACTGAAAAGATCATACCCCTCCTAAGCACAATATTGCACTGTGAATTCATTGGAGACGTTCATTTTGCGCCTCGACATCATGGGGACCTAACATAACCTAACCCTAACCTAACCCTAACCTAACCTAATCCAAACCCAAACCCTAACACTAAACCTCGAATGAAATTCTTCCATGTATTTTACCTTGAAAGATAGAATAGTCTGACTGAAAAGGTCATACTCCTTCCTAGGCACAATGTTGCGCTGTGAATTCATTGGAGACATCTATTTTCCGCTTCAACATCATGGGGACCTAACCCTAACCTAACCCTAATCCCAACCATAACCCGAACCCTGAACCCTCCTAAACATAATGTTGCGCTGTGAACTCATTGGCGAGGTTCATTTTCGCCTCAACTTCATGGGACCTAACCCTAACCCTAACCCTAACCCTAACCCTAAACCTAATCCCAACCTAACCTAACCCTAACTTCCCTAACCTAACCCTAACCCTAACCCTATCCCTCCTAAGCATAATGTTGCGCTGTGAATTCATTGGCGACGTTCATTTTCCGCCTCGACTTCATGGGGACCTAACCCTAACCCTAACCGTAATCCCAACCCTAACCCTAACACTAAACCTCGAAAGCGATTCTTCCATGTATTTTACCTGGAAAAATAGAATAGTCTGACTGAAAATGTCATACTCCTCCTAGGCACAATGTTGCACTGTGAATTCATTAGAGACATCCATTTTCCGCTTCAACTTCATGGGGACCTAATCCTAACCCTAACCCTAACCCTCCTAAAAAGATAATGTTGCACTGTGAACTCATTGGCGACGTTCATTTCCGCCTCGACTTCATGGGGACCTAACCCTATCCCTAACCCTAATCCCAACCCTAACCCTAACACTAAACCTCGAATGCGATTCTTCCATGTATTTTACCTTGAAAGATAGAATAGTCTGACTGAAAAGGTCATACTCCTCCTAGGCACAATGTTGCGCTGTGAATTCATTGGAGACATCTATTTTCCGCTTCAACTTCATGGGGACCTAACCCTAACCCTAACCCTAATCCCAACCATAACCCTAACCCGAACCCTCCTAAACATAATGTTGCGCTGTGAACTCATTGGCGAGGTTCATTTTCCGCCTCGACTTCATGGAGACCTAACCCTAACCCTAACCCTAACCCTAACCCTAACCCTAACCCTAACCTAATCCCAACCCTAACCCAACCCCTAACCCTAACCCTATCCCTAACCCTATCCCTCCTAAGCATAATGTTGCGCTGTGAATTCATTAGCGACGTTCATTTTCCGCCTCGACTTCATGGGGACCTAACCCTAACCCTAACCGTAATCCCAACCCTAACCCTAACACTAAACCTCGAATGCGATTCTTCCATGTATTTTACCTGGAAAAATAGAATAGTCTGACTGAAAATGTCATACTCCTCCTAGGCACAATGTTGCACTGTGAATTCATTGGAGACATCTATTTTCCGCTTCAACTTCATGGGGACCTAACCTAACCCTAACCCTAACCCTCCTAAACATAATGTTGCGCTGTGAACTCATTGGCGACGTTCATTTTCCGCCTCGACTATATGGGGACCTAACCCTAACCTTAACCCTAACCCTAACACTAACCCTATCCCTCCTAAGCATAATGTTGCGCTGAGAATTCATTAGCAACGTTCATTTTCCGCCTCGACTATATGGGGACCTAACCTAACTCTAACCCTAACCTAACCCTAACCTAACCCTATCCCTCCTAAGCATAATGTTGCGCTGTGAACTCATTGGCGTTCGTTCATTTTCCGCCTCGACTATATGGGGACCTAACCTAACCTTAACCTAACCCTAACCTAACGCTAACCCTATCCTCCTAAGCATAATGTTGCGCTGTGAACTCATTGGCAACGTTCATTTTCCGCCTCGACTATGGGGACCTAACCTAACCCCTAACCCTAACCCTAACCTAACCTAACCCTAACCCTTTCAACCCCTAACCCTAACCCTAACCCTATCCCTCCTAAGCATAATGTTGCGCTGCGCTGTGAATTCATTGGCGACGTTCATTTTCCGCCTCGACTTCATAGGGACCTAACCCTAACCCTATCCCTAATCCCAACCCTAACCCTAACACTAAACCTCGAATGCGATTCTTCCATGTATTTTACCTGGAAAGATAGAATAGCCTGACTGAAAATGTCATACTCCTCCTAGGCACAATGTTGCAGTGTGAATTCATTGGAGAAATCAATTTTCCGCTCGACTTCATGGGGACCTAAGCCCAATCCTATCCCTAACCCTAAACCTCCTAAACATAATGTTGCGCTGTGAACTCATTGGCGACGTTCATTTTCTGCCTCGACTTCATGGGGACCTAACCCTAACCCTAACCGTAATCCCAACCCTAACCCTAACACTAAACCTCGAATGCGATTCTTCCATGTATTTTACCTGGAAAAATAGAATAGTCTGACTGAAAAGTTTATACCCCTCCTAAGAAAAATGTTGCAGTGTGAATTCATTGGAGAAATCAATTTTCCGCTTCGACTTCATGGGGACCTAACCTAATCCTATCCCTAACCCTAACCCTAACAATAACCCTCCAAAGCATAAAGTTGTGCTGTGAACACATTGGCGAAGTTCATTTTCCGCCTCGACTTCATGGAGACCTAACCCTAACCCTAATCCCAACCCTAACCCTAACACTAAACCTTGAATGCGATTCTTCCATGTATTTTACCTGGAAAAATAGAATAGTCTGACTGAAAATGTCATACTCCTCCTAGGCACAATGTTGCACTGTGAATTCATTGGAGACATCTATTTTGCGCTTCAACTTCATGGGGACCTAACCCTAAACCTAACCCTAACCCTCCTAAACATAATGTTGCGCTGTGAACTAATTGGCGCGTTCATTTTCCGCCTCGACTTCATGGGGACCTAACCCTAACCCAACCCTAACCCTAACTCTCCTAAGCATAATGTTGCGCTGTGAATTCATTGGCGGCGTTCATTTTCTGCCTCGACTTCATGGGGACCTAACCTAACCCTAACCGTAATCCCAACTCTAACCCTAACACTAAACCTCGAATGCGATTCTTCCATGTATTTTACCTGGAAAAATAGAATAGTCTGACTAGAAAAGGTCATACCCTCCTAAGCACAATGTTGCAGTGTGAATTCATTGGAGAAATCAATTTTCCGCTTCGACTTCATGGGGACCTAACCCTAATCCTATCCCTAACCCTAACAATAACCCTCCAAAGCATAAAGTTGCGCTGTGAACACATTGGCGACGTTCATTTTCCGCCTCGACTTCATGGAGACCTAACCCTAACCCTAATCCTAACCCTAACACTAAACCTCGAATGCGATTCTTCCATGTATTTTACCTGGAAAGATAGAATAGCCTCACTGAAAAGGTCATACCCCTCCTAATCACAATGTTGCACTTTGAATTCATTGGAGACATCCATTTTCCGCTTCGACTTCATGGGGACCTAACCCTAACCCTAACCCCTAACCCTAACCCTAACCCTAACCCTCCTAAACATAATGTTGCGCTGTGAATTCATTGGCGACGTTCATTTTCCGCCTCGACTTCATGGGGACCTAACCCTAACCCTAACCGTAATCCCAACCTAACCCTAACACTAAACCTCGAATGCGATTCTTCCATGTATTTTACCTGGAAAAATAGAATAGTCTGACTGAAAATGTCATACTCCTCCTAGGCACAATGTTGCACTGTGAATTCATTGGAGACATCTATTTTCCGCTTCAACTTCATGGGGACCTAACCCTAACCCTAACCCTAACCCTAACCCTCCTAAACATAATGTTTGCGCTGTGAACTCATTGGCGACGTTCATTTTCCCTCGACTTCATGGGGACCTAACCCTAACCCTAACCCTAACCTAACCCTAACCCTAACCCTAACCCTATCCTCCTAAGCATAATGTTGCGCTGTGAATTCATTGGCGACGTTCAGTTTCTGCCTCGACTTCATAGGGACCTAACCCTAAACCTAACCCTAACCCTAATCCCAACCCTAACCCTAACACTAAACCTCGAATGCGATTCTTCCATGTATTTTACCTGGAAAGATAGAATAGCCTGATGGAAAATGTCATACTCCTCCTAGGCACAATGTTGCACTGTGAATTCATTGGAGACATCTATTTTGCGCTTCAACTTCATGGGGACCTAACCCTAAACCTAACCCTAACCCTCCTAAACATAATGTTGCGCTGTGAACTCATTGGCGACGCTCATTTTCCACCTCGACTTCATGGGGACCTAACCTAACCCAACCCTAACCCTAACCCTCCTAAGCATAATGTTGCGCTGTGAATTCATTGGCGACGTTCATTTTCTGCCTCGACTTCATGGGGACCTAACCCTAACCCTAACCGTAATCCCAACCCTAACCCTAACACTAAACCTCGAATGTGATTCTTCCATGTATTTTACCTGGAAAAATAGAATAGTCTGACTGAAAAGGTCATACCCCTCCTAAGCACAATGTTGCAGTGTGAATTCATGGGAGAAATCAATTTTCCGCTTCGACTTCATGGGGACCTAACCCTAATCCTATCCCTAACCCTAACAATAACCCTCCAAAGCATAAACTTGCGCTGTGAACACATTGGCGACAAGTTCATTTTCCGCCTCGACTTCATGGAGACCTAACCCTAACCCTAAATCCTAACCCTAACACTAAACCTCGAATGCGATTCTTCCATGTATTTTACCTGGAAAAATAGAATAGTCTGACTGAAAATGTCATACTCCTCCTAGGCACAATGTTGCACTGTGAATTCATTAGAGACATCCATTTTCCGCTTCAACTTCATGGGGAAATCCTAACCCTAACCCTAACCCTCCTAAAGATAATGTTGCACTGTGAACTCATTGGCGACGTTCATTTTCCGCCTTCGCCTTCATGGGGACCCTAACCCTAACCCTAACCCTAATCCCAACCCTAACCCTAACACTAAACCTCGAATGCGATTCTTCCATGTATTTTACCTGGAAAATAGAATAGGCCTGACTGAAAAGGTCATACCCCTCCTAGGCACAATGTTGCGCTGTGAATTCATTAGGACATCCATTTTCCGCTTCGACTTCATGGGGAACTAACCCTAACCCTAACCCTGAACCCAAACCTAAACCCTAACACTAAACCTCGAATGCACGATTCTTCCATGTATTTTACCTGGAAAGATAGAAAAGCCTGACTGAAAAGGTCATAACCCTCCTAAGCATAATGTTGCGCTGTGAATTCATTGGTGACATCCATTTTCTGCCTCAACTTCATGCGGACCGAACCTAACCTAACCCTAACCCTAACCATCACCCTCCAATGCTGTTTTCCATGGATTTTACCTGGAAAGGTAGAAAAGCCTGATTGAAAAGGTAATACCCCTCCTAAGCATAATGTTGCACTGTGAATACATTGGCGACGCCCATTTTCCGCCTCGACTTCATGGGGACCTAACCGTAACCCTAACCCTAACCTAATCCCAACCCTAACAATAACACTAAACACTAAATCGAATCCGATTCGTACATGTATTTAACCGGAAAGATAGAAAAGCCTCACTGAAAAGGTCATACCCCTCCTAAGCACAATGTTGCGCTGTGAAGTCATTGGCGACATCCATTTTCCGCTTCGACTTCATGGGGACCTAACCCTAACCCTAACAACACTCACTAAACCTCGAATGCGATTCTTCCATGTATTTTACCTGGAAAGATAGAAAGGCCTGACTGAAAAGGTCATACCCATCCTAAGCATAATGTTGCACTGTGAAATCATTGGCGACATCCATTTTCCGCTTCAACTTCATGGGGAACTAACCCTAACCCAAACCTTAAGGCTAACCCTCACCCTCCAATGCAGTTTTTCCATGGATTTTTCTTGGAAAGGTAGACAAGCCCGACTGAAAAGGTGATTCCCCTCCTAAGCATAATGTTGCACTGTGAATTCATTGGCGACATCCATTTTCCGCTTCAACTTCATGGGGAACTAACCCTAACCCTAACCCTGATCCCAAACCTAAGCCTAACACTAAACCTCGAATGCGATTCTTCCATGTATTTTACCTGGAAAGATAGAAAAGCCTGACTGAAAAGGTCATAACCCTCCTAAGCACAATGTTGCACTGTGAATTCATTGTCGACATCCATTTTCCGCTTCAACTTCATGGGGACCTAACCCTAACCCTAACCCTAACCCTAAACCTCGAATGCGATTCTTCCATGTATTTTACCTGGAAAGATAGAAAGGCCTGACTGAAAAGGTCATACCCCTCCTAAGCATAATGTTGCGCTGTGAATTCATTGGTGACATCCATTTTCTGCCTCGACTTCATGCGGACCTAACCCTAACCCTAACCCTAACACTAAACCTCAAATGGGATTCTTCCATGTATTTTACCTGGAAAGATAGAAAAGCCTGACTGAAAATGTCATACTCCTCCTAAGCACAATGTTGTACTGTGAAATCATTGGCGACATCCATTTTCTGTCTCGACTTCATGCGGACCTAACCCTAACCCTAACCTAACCCTAACCCTAACCCTAACCTTCACCCTCCAATGCTGTTTTTCCATGGATTTTACTTGGAAAGGTAGAAAAGCCTGATTGAAAAGGTAATACCCCTCCTAAGCATAATGTTGCGCTGTGAATATATTGGCGACGTCCATTTTCCGCCTCGACTTCATGGGGACCTAACCCTAACCCTAACCCTAACCCTAATCCCAACCCTAACACTAAACCTCGAATGCGATTCTTCCATGTATTTTACCTGGAAAGATAGAAAGGCCTGACTGAAAAGGTCATACCCCTCCTAAGCATAATGTTGCGCTGTGAAGTCATTGGCGACATCCATTTTCCGCTTCGACTTCATGGGGACCTAACCCTAACCCTTACCCTAACCCTCACCATACCCATAACCCTAACCCTAACCTTAACCCTAACCCTAACCCTAACCCTAACCCTGATCCCAAACCTAACCCTAACACTAAACCTCGAATGCGATTCTTCCATGTATTTTACCTGGAAAGATAGAAAAGCCTGACTGAAAAGGTCATAACCCTCCTAAGCATAATGTTGCGCTGTGAATTCATTGGTGACATGCATTTTCTGCCTCGACTTCATGCCGACCCAACCCTAACCCTAACCCTAACCCTAACCATCACCCTCCAATGCTGTTTTTCCATGGATTTTACCTGGAAAGGTAGAAAAGCCTGATTGAAAAGGTAATACCCTCCTAAGCATAATGTTGCACTGTGAATACATTGGCGACGTCCATTTTCCGCCTCGACTTCATGGGGACCTAACCGTAACCCTAACCCTAACCCTAATCCCAACCCTAACAATAACACTAAACACTAAATCGAATCCGATTCGTACATGTATTTAACCGGGAAAGATAGAAAAGCCTCACTGAAAAGGTCATACCCCTCCTAAGCACAATGTTGCGCTGTGAAGTCATTGGCGACATCCATTTTCCGCTTCGACTTCATGGGGACCTAACCCTAACCCTAACCCTAACACTAAACCTCGAATGCGATTCTTCCATTTATTTTACCTGGAAAGATAGAAAGGCCTGACTGAAAAGGTCATACCCATCCCTAAGCATAATGTTGCACTGTGAAATCATTGGCGACATCCATTTTCCGCTTCAACTTCATGGGGAACTAACCCTAACCCAAACCTTAAGGCTAACCCTCACCCTCCAATGCAGTTTTTCCATGGATTTTTCTTGGAAAGGTAGACAAGCCCGACTGAAAAGGTGATTCCCCTCCTAAGCATAATGTTGCACTGTGAATTCATTGGCGACATCCATTTTCCGCTTCAACTTCATGGGGAACTAACCCTAACCCTAACCCTGATCCCAAACCTAAGCCTAACACTAAACCTCGAATGCGATTCTTCCATGTATTTTACCTGGAAAGATAGAAAAGCCTGACTGAAAAGGTCATAACCCTCCTAAGCACAATGTTGCACTGTGAATTCATTGTCGACATCCATTTTCCGCTTCAACTTCATGGGGACCTAACCCTAACCCTAACCCTAACCCTAAACCTCGAATGCCATTCTTCCATGTATTTTACCTGGAAAGATAGAAAGGCCTGACTGAAAAGGTCATACCCCTCCTAAGCATAATGTTGCGCTGTGAATTCATTGGTGACATCCATTTTCTGCCTCGACTTCATGCGGACCTAACCCTAACCCTAACCCTAACACTAAACCTCAAATGGGATTCTTCCATGTATTTTACCTGGAAAGATAGAAAAGCCTGACTGAAAATGTCATACTCCTCCTAAGCACAATGTTGTACTGTGAAATCATTGGCGACATCCATTTTCTGTCTCGACTTCATGCGGACCTAACCCTAACCCTAACCCTAACCCTAACCCTAACCCTAACCTTCACCCTCCAATGCTGTTTTTCCATGGATTTTACTTGGAAAGGTAGAAAAGCCTGATTGAAAAGGTAATACCCCTCCTAAGCATAATGTTGCGCTGTGAATATATTGGCGACGTCCATTTTCCGCCTCGACTTCATGGGGACCTAACCCTAACCCTAACCTAACCCTAATCCCAACCCTAACACTAAACCTCGAATGCGATTCTTCCATGTATTTTACCTGGAAAGATAGAAAGGCCTGACTGAAAAGGTCATACCCCTCCTAAGCATAATGTTGCGCTGTGAAGTCATTGGCGACATCCATTTTCCGCTTCGACTTCATGGGGACCTAACCCTAACCCTTACCTAACCCTCACCATACCCATAACCCTAACCCTAACCTTAACCCTAACCTAACCCTAACCTAACCCTGATCCCAAACCTAACCCTAACACTAAACCTCGAATGCGATTCTTCCATGTATTTTACCTGGAAAGATAGAAAAGCCTGACTGAAAAGGTCATAACCCTCCTAAGCATAATGTTGCGCTGTGAATTCATTGGTGACATGCATTTTCTGCCTCGACTTCATGCGGACCGAACCTAACCCTAACCCTAACCCTAACCATCACCCTCCAATGCTGTTTTTCCATGGATTTTACCTGGAAAGGTAGAAAAGCCTGATTGAAAAGGTAATACCCCTCCTAAGCATAATGTTGCACTGTGAATACATTGGCGACGTCCATTTTCCGCCTCGACTTCATGGGGACCTAACCGTAACCCTAACCCTAACCCTAATCCCAACCCTAACAATAACACTAAACACTAAATCGAATCCGATTCGTACATGTATTTAACCGGGAAAGATAGAAAAGCCTCACTGAAAAGGTCATACCCCTCCTAAGCACAATGTTGCGCTGTGAAGTCATTGGCGACATCCATTTTCCGCTTCGACTTCATGGGGACCTAACCTAACCCTAACCCTAACACTAAACCTCGAATGCGATTCTTCCATGTATTTTACCTGGAAAGATAGAAAGGCCTGACTGAAAAGGTCATACCCCTCCTAAGCATAATGTTGCGCTGTGAAGTCATTGGCGACATCCATTTTCCGCTTCGACTTCATGGGGACCTAACCCTAACCCTTACCCTAACCCTCACCATACCCATAACCCTAACCCTAACCTTAACCTTAACCCTAACCCTAACCCTAACCCTGATCCCAAACCTAACCCTAACACTAAACCTCGAATGCGATTTTTCCATGTATTTTACCTGGAAAGATAGAAAGGCCTGACTGAAAAGGTCATACCCATCCTAAGCATAATGTTGCGCTGTGAATTCATTGGCGACATCCATTTTCCGCTTCAACTTCATGGGGAGCTAACACTAAGCCTAACCCTAACCATAACCCTATCCCTAAGCCTCATGCTAACCCTAACCTTCCAATGCAAATATTCCATATATTTTACCTGGAAACGTGGAAAGCCTGACTGAAATGGTCATACCCCTACTAAGCATAATGTTGTACTGTGAATTTATTGGTGACATCCATTTTCTGTCTCGACTTCATGCGGACCTAACCCTAACCCTAACCCTAACCCTAACCTTCACCCTCCAATGCTGTTTTTCCATGGATTTTACTTGGAAAGGTAGAAAAGCCTGATTGAAAAGGTAATACCCCTCCTAAGCATAATGTTGTGCTGTGAATACATTGGCGACGTCCATTTTCCGCCTCGACTTCATGGGGACCTAACCCTAACCCTAACCCTAACCCTAATCCCAACCCTAACACTAAACCTCGAATGCGATTCTTCCATGTATTTTACCTGAAAAGATAGAAAGGCCTGACTGAAAAGGTCATACCCATCCTAAGCATAATGTTGCTCTGGGAAGTCATTGGCGACATCCATTTTCGCTTCGACTTCATGTGGACCAACCCTAACCCAAACCTTAAGGCTAACCTTGACCCTCCAATGCAGTTTTTCCATGGATTTTTCTTGGAAAGGTAGACAGGCTCGACTGAAAAGGTAATACCCCTCCTAAGCATAATGTTGCGCTGTGAATACGTTGACGACGTCCATTTTCCGCCTCGACTTCATGGGGACCTAACCCTAACCATAACCGTAAGGCTAACCCTAACCCTCCAATGCAGTTTCTCCATGGATTTTACCTGGAAAGGTAGACAAGCCCAACTGAAAAGGTAATACCCCTCCTAAGCATAATGTTGCACTAAGAAATCATTGGCGACATCCATCTTCCTCTTCGAATTCATGGGGACGTAACCCTAACCCTAACCCTAACCTTAACCCTAATCCAAACCCTACCCCTAGCCCTAACGCTACCACTAATGCTCCCATGCAATTTTTCCATGTATTTTACCTGGAAAGGTAGAAAAGCCTCACTGAAAAGGACATACCCCTCCTAAACATAATTTTGCACTGTCAATTCATTGGCGACATCCATTTTCCGCTTCGACTTCATGGGGACCTAACCCTAACCCTTACCCTAACCCTCACCATACCCATAACCCTAACCCTAACCTTAACCCTAACGCTAACCCTAACCCTAATCCCAACCCTAACCCTAACACTAAACCTCAAATGCGATTCTTCCATGTATTTTACCTGGAAAGATAGAAAGGCCTGACTGAAAAGGTCATACCCCTCCTAAGCACAATGTTGCACTGTGAAATAATTGGCGACATCCATTTTCCGCTTCGACTTCATGGGGAACTAACCCTAACCCAAACTTTAAGGCTAACCTCACCCTCCAATGCAGTTTTTCCATGGATTTTTCTTGGAAAGGTAGACAAGCCCGACTGAAAAGGTGATTCCCCTCCTAAGAATAATGTTGCACTGTGAATTCATTGGCGACATCCATTTTCCGCTTCAACTTCATGGGGAACTAACCCTAACCCTATCCCTAACCCTAACCCTGATCCCAAACCTAACCCTAACACTAAACCTCGAATGCGATTCTTCCATGTATTTTACCTGGAAAGATAGAAAAGCCTGACTGAAAAGGTCATAACCCTCCTAAACATAATGTTGCGCTGTGAACTCATTGGCGACGTTCATTTTCCGCCTCAACTTCATGGGGAGCTAACACTAAGCCTAACCCTAACCATAACCGTATCCCTAAGCCTCATGCTAACCCTAACCTTCCAATGCAAATATTCCATATATTTTACCTGGAAACGTAGGAACGCCTGACTGAAATGGTCATACCCCTACTAAGCATAATGTTGTACTGTGAATTCATTGGTGACATCCATTTTCTGTCTCGACTTCATGCGGACCTAACCCTAACCCTAACCCTACCCCTAATCCTAACCTTCACCCTCCAATGCAGTTTTTCCATGGATTTTTCTTGGAAAGATAGACAAGCCCGACTGAAAAAGTAGTACCCCCACTAAGCATAATGTTGCGCTGTGAATTCATTGGGGACATCCATTTTCCGCTTCAATTTCATGGGGACCTAACCCTAAGCCTAATCCGAACCCAAACCTAACACTAAACCTCGAATGCCATTCTTCCATGTATTTTACCTGGAAAGATAGAAAAGCCTGACTGAAAAGGTCGACTTCTTGGGGACCTAACCCAAACCCTAACCCTAAGGCTAACCCTCACCCTCCAATGCAGTTTTTCGATGGATTTTACCTGGAAAGGTAGACAAGCCTGACTGAAAAGGTAGTACTCCTCCTAAGCATAATGTTGCACTGTGAATTCATTGGCGACATCCATTTTCCACTTCAACTTCATGGGGAACTAACCCTAACCCTAACCCTAACCCTAATCCCAACCCTAACACTAACACTAAACCTCGAATGCGATTCTTCCATGTATTTTACCTGGAAAGATAGAAAAGCTTGACTGAAAAGGTCATACCCATCCTAAGCATAATGTTGCACTGTGAAATCATTGGCGACATCCATTTTCCGCTTCAACTTCATGGGGAAACTAACCCTAACCCAAACCTTAAGGCCTAACCCTCACCCTCCAATGCAAATTTTCCATGGATTTTACCTGGAAAGGTAGAAAAGCCTGACTGAAAAGGTCATTCCCCTCCTAAGCATAATGTTGCACTGTGAATTCATTGGCGACATCCATTTTCCGCTTCAACTTCATGGGGACCCTAACCCTAACCCTAACCCTAACCCTCACCCTCCAATGCTGATTCTTCCATGTATTTTACCTGGAAAGATAGAAAAGCCTGACTGAAAAGGTCATAACCCTCCTAAGCATAATGTTGCGCTGTGAATTCATTGGCGACATCCATTTTCCGCCTCGACTTCATGGGACCCTATTAACTATTAACTAACCCTAACCCTAACCCCTAACCCTAACACTAAACCTCGAATGCGATTCTTCCATGTATTTTACCTGGAAAGATAGAAAGGCCTGACTGAAAAGGTCATACCCTCCTAAGCATAATGTTGCACTGTGAATTCATTGGTGACATCCATTTTCTGCTCGACTTCATGCGGACCTAACCCTAACCCTAACCCTAACACTAAACCTCAAATGCGATTCTTCCATGTATTTTACCTGGAAAGATAGAAAAGCCTGACTGAAAATGTCATACTCCTCCTAAGCACAATGTTGTACTGTGAAATCATTGGCGACATCCATTTTCTGTCTCGACTTCATGCGGACCTAACCCTAACCTAACCCTAACCCTAACCCTAACCCTAACCTTCACCCTCCAATGCTGTTTTTCATGGATTTTACTTGGAAAGGTAGAAAAGCCTGATTGAAAAGGTAATACCCTCCTAAGCATAATGTTGCGCTGTGAATATATTAGGCGTCCATTTTCTATCTCGACTTCATGGGGACCTAACCTAACCCTAACCCTAACCCTAATCCCTAACACTAAACCTCCAATGCGATTCTTCCATGTATTTTACCTGGAAAGATAGAAAGGCCTGACTGAAAAGGTCATACCCTCCTAAGCATAATGTTGCGCTGTGAAGTCATTGGCGACATCCATTTTCCGCTTCGACTTCATGGGGACCCTAACCCTAACCCTTACCTAACCCTCAACCCATAACCCTAACCTAACCTTAACCCTAGCCTAACCTAACCTAACCCTGATCCCAAACCTAACCCTAACACTAAACCTCGAATGCGATTCTTCCATGTATTTTACCTGGAAAGATAGAAAAGCCTGACTGAAAAGGTCATACCCTCCTAAGCATAATGTTGCGCTGTGAATTCATTGGTGACATCCATTTTCTGCCTCGACTTCATGGGGACCTAACCTCCTAACTGGGGACCCTAACCCTAATACCCTAACCTAACCCTAACCCTAACCCTAACCCTAACCAACCTAACCTAACCCTAACACTAAACCTCCAATGCTGTTTTCCATGGATTTTACCTGGAAAGGTAGAAAAGCCTGATTGAAAAGGTAATACCCCTCCTAAGCATAATGTTGCACTGTGAATACATTGGCGACATCCATTTTCCGCCTCGACTTCATGGGGACCTAACCGTAACCTAACCTAACCCTAATCCCAACCCTAACAATAACACTAAACACTAAATCAATCCAATTCGTACCATGTATTTAACCGGAAAGATAGAAAAGCCTCTACTGAAAAGGTCATACCCCTCTAAGCACAATGTTGCGCTGTGAAGTCATTGGCGACATCCATTTTCCGCTTGACTTCATGGGGACCTAACCTAACCTAACCCTAACTAACCTAACACTAAACCTCGAATGCGATTCTTCCATTTATTTTACCTGGAAAGATAGAAAGGCCTGACTGAAAAGGTCATACCCATCCTAAGCATAATGTTGCACTGTGAAATCATTGGCGACATCCATTTTCCGCTTTCAACTTCATGGGGAACTAACCCTAACCCAAACCTTAAGGCCCTAACCCTCACCCTCCAATGCAGTTTTTCCATGGATTTTTCTTGGAAAGGTAGACAAGCCCGACTGAAAAGGTGATTCCCCTCCTAAGGATAATGTTGCACTGTGAATTCATTGGCGACATCCATTTTCCGCTTCAACTTCATGGGGAACTAACCCTAACCCTAACCCTGATCCCAAACCTAAGCCTAACACTAAACCTCGAATGCGATTCTTCCATGTATTTTACCTGGAAAGATAGAAAAGCCTGACTGAAAAGGTCATAACCCTCCTAAGCACAATGTTGCACTGTGAATTCATTGTCGACATCCATTTTCCGCTTCAACTTCATGGGGACCTAACCAACCCTAACCCTAACCCTAACCCTAAACCTCGAATGCGATTCTTCCATGTATTTTACCTGGAAAGATAGAAAGGCCTGACTGAAAAGGTCATACCCTCCCTAAGCATAATGTTGCGCTGTGAATTCATTGGTGACATCCATTTTCTGCCTCGACTTCATGCGGACCTAACCCCTAACCCTAACCTAACACTAAACCTCAAATGGGATTCTTCCATGTATTTTACCTGGAAAGATAGAAAAGCCTGACTGAAAATGTCATACTCCTCCTAAGCACAATGTTGTACTGTGAAATCATTGGCGACATCCATTTTCTGTCTCGACTTCATGCGGACCTAACCTAACCTAACCCTAACCCTAACCCTAACCCTAACCTTCACCCTCCAATGCTGTTTTCCATGGATTTTACTTGGAAAGGTAGAAAAGCCTGATTGAAAAGGTAATACCCCTCCTAAGCATAATGTTGCGCCAGAATATATTGGCGACGTCCATTTCCGCCTCGACTTCATGGGGACCTAACCCTAACCTAACCCTAACCCTAATCCCAACCCTAACACTAAACCTCGAGATACGATTCTTCCATGTATTTTACCTGGAAAGATAGAAAGGCCTGACTGAAAAGGTCATACCCCTCCTAAGCATAATGTTGCGCTGTGAAGTCGTGGCTGACATCCATTTTCAACGCTGACTTCATGGGGGACCTAACCCCTAACCCTTACCTAACCCTCCCAACACCCATAACCCAACCTTAACCCCTAACCCCTAACCTAACCTTAACCTAATCCTAACCCTAACCCTAACCCTGATCCCCAAACCTAACCTAACACTAAACCTCGTCAT
>NW_028263038.1:0-25601 GCF_049901735.1 Notechis scutatus | reverse complement strand
TTGTAGTTGGAGTCCTCAAGTCATTGAAACATGGCCTGCAATGGAATTAAGGGAGTTGGAGTCCACAGGTAGTTGAAACATGGCCGACAAGGGAATTCCGGGAGTTCGAGTCCTCAGGTCGTTGAAAAATGGCCGGCAAGCGAATTCTAGGAGTTAGAGTCCAGACGTCACTGAAATATGGCCGGCAAGGGAATTCTGGGAGTTGGAGTCCTCAGGTCATTGAAAATAGGCCGGCAATAGAATTCTGGGTGTTGGAGTCCAAAGGTCACTGAAAATGGCCACAAAGGGAATTCGGGGAGTTGGAGTCCTCAAATCATTGAAACATAGCCGGCAAGAGAATTCTGGGAGTTGGAGTCTAAAGGTCAGTTAAACATGGCCACCAAAGGAATTCTGGGAGTTGGAGTCCAAAGGTCACTGAAACATGGCCGGAAAAAGTAATTATGGGAGTTGGAGTTCACAGGTCACTGAAACATGGCCTGATATGGAATTAAGGGAGTTGGAGTCCACAGGTAGCTGAAACATGGCCCACAAGGGAATTATGGTAGTTGGAGTCCACAGGTCATTGAAACATGGCCGGCAAGGGAATTCTGGGAGTTAGAGTCCAAAGGTCAGTTAAACATGGCCGCCAAAGGAATTCTGGGAGATGGAGTCAAAAGTTCACTGAAACATGGCCGGAAAAAGGGATTATGGGAGTTGGAGTCCACAGGTCATTGAAACATGGCCGGTAAGGGAATTCTGGGAGTTGGAGTACTGAGGTCATTAAAACATGGCCGGCAAGGGAATTCTGGGAGTTGGAGTCCAAAGGTCAGTTAAACATGGCCGCCAAAGGAATTCTGGGAGATGGAGTCAAAAGTTCACTGAAACATGGCCGGAAAAAGGGATTATGGGAGTTGGAGTCCACAGGTCATTGTAACATGTCCGGCAAGAGAATTCTGGGAGTTGGAGTCCAAAGGTCATTGAAACATGGCCGGCAAGAGAATTCTGGGGGTTGGAGTCCTCAAGTCAATGAAATGTGGCCGGCAAGGGAATTCTGGGAGTTGGAGTCGAAAGGTCACTGAAATATGGGAGGAAAAAGGAATTATGGGAGTTGGAGTCCACAGGTCATTCAAACATGGCCGGTAAGGGAATTCTGGGAGTTGGAGTCGAAAGGTCACTGAAACATGGGAGGAAAGAGGAATTCTGGGAGGTGGAGGACAAACGTCACTGAAACATAGCTGGCAAGAGAATTCTGGGGGTTGGGGTAGTGAGGTCATTAAAACATGGCCGGCAAGGGAATTCTGGGAGTTGGAGTCCAAAGGTCAGTTAAACATGGCCGGTAAAGGAATTCTGGGTGTTGGAGTACACAGGTCATTGAAACATGGCCGGTAAGGGAATTCTGGGACTTGGAGGCCAAACGTTATTATTATTTTTTTTAAACAAGTTTTTATTAGCTTTTAAAGACAAACAAAACATAAACCTTATACACATTAAACCTCTTTCCCTTGTGAATTTTTACAAGGCAGATAATACAATATTTTATACAATGTGATTTTAATATTTCTTCTCATTAAATTTAATCATCATATTCATATTTCCCTCTGTCTTGTTTACAATTATTCTCCTCCCGCTTTCCTCCAAGGTTTTACCAGCTCTCACATAAACAGAAACACACAAAACATATAAAGTAAAACTTCTTTTTCAAAAAAGTAGCTTGGCCCCGGATTACCACTCTTTGTATGGACTTCAATTAAATTCATATTCATCTTATATGCCACCAAAGGAAGGTCACTGGCAACCTATCTTAATTACCATTCTGTAATTTCTTTGTAGCTTCTCCCCGCTTTCCTCTCTTCTTAATTCTATTTTGTTTATTAACTTAATTTAAATCATTATATTTCTATCCTTTGTCCATTATTTTCCAATTATCTATATATTTCATTCCCCATAGTAAAATAAAAAAATTTCTCCTGAAATCACAAATCAAAGTATGATGCCTTTCCATCGCACCTCTAAATTAACATTTAAGGTAACTCCAAATTCCTATTTGATTCTGCTTAGTACATACTACTTACAAAGAAAAAGAAAAAAATAGTGAATCCATAACATAATTAAATATATCATCAAACATTAAATCTCATAACATTTCAATTATCTATTTCAAAAGCAAGTATCACAATAATATATTCATACTAACATCACGCAATAATCAATTAAGCTCTACATTTAAACTAAATATTTTAAACCTTATTTTATTAAATCTTAAATTCTACCATTATTAAACTTTTAATATTTTAGTCTTTACTCAGATCTTATAGTTATATTTTTTTATTTTTAATACAAATACTACAATACTATCATATGTACCTTGCAGAATCCTTTTAAAACCAAATTATATTACCCTTTATCCCTAAAAACCATTTCTTTTTCACATCTTGTTTAATGCCCTCGTGGCCTTTTTCCCCCTTCTTCCTCCCTGTCTTATCCCATCTGGTCTTTTTACCCCCTTAGCTTCCCCTCTCTGTTGTATTTCTCTTCCCTTTTGCTTTCTAACCTCATATTGATTTTGCATCTTATTTTCTTCTTTCTTAAATATTTTTTTAAGTCTTATATCCTTTTTCCCCCTTTCTTTCTTCTTTCTTTCTTAAGCACCTCTATGGGTTCATTAAAGATGGCTTCTTCTTCTTCATCTTCTTCCATCAATTGTTGTATTTGCTGATAAGTAGCAAGCGCCATTTCTAAAAAGCAAAAAATTTGCCCGCATCATCTTTCTTTATTTTGCCATATTCCTCTCTCAGTTCATCAGCAGATAAAATCATTGTAAATCCTCTTCTTTTTCTTAAAACAGCCAAAGATATTTCCAAGCTTAAAGCAAGTTCCAAAGTCCCAAAGTCACCAAACAATCCAAACAAAGCACAAAGTTCTTCCCTTCTTCCTGGGTTAAAATCAGTTGCAAAGGGAGAAAAAGAAAGCCAGTCTGTATTTTAAGTTCTTATTGCAGTAACTTCCAATCTCTAAAAACTTCCAGGCATCTCCTTCAACAGAATCTTAGTATAAATTTTCCTTTTGTCCTCTCCCTTCCCATTTATAACCAGAAGCTTTAGATTTTTACCTTTTATAGAATACTAGTATTTTCAGCATTCATTCGTTAATTCCATTTGGAAGGAGAGTAAACTTTCACTTGAAACACTTTCACTACGCGCTTGCCAATCTCTTCTGGAAACAAAGTATCTTTCAAACAAAAACCAAATCTCATATTTCAGGGTGTTAAATATATCCTCTAATCCCAGTTCAGCCAAAATAACTTTCGCTTCAAAAATTTCTCCTTCTTCCTCCAGCACGATCTTAAACGGTTGCTGACTTCTTTGTGGCGGCCATTGCTGACGCCGCTGGACCGACTTGAGAAAAGGAGGTTGTGCCGGGTGGGGAAGGGGTCTGCGAATACCCCAACCCCTTGTCCGGATCTTCCCTATCTTCGGTTGCCTCTACGGGGCAACCTTATCCTCCGGACCCGTCTGGGTCGGAGGAACCAAGCGCGGCTAGCGCAGCGGGATCGCAGAGATCGCGAAACCCCACCGCCTCCGAAGCCGACAAACCGGAAGTCTCGAGGCCAAACGTTATTGAAACATGGCCAGCAAGGGAATTCTGGGAGTTGGAGTCCTCAGGTCGTTGAAACATGGCCAGCAAGAGAATTCTGGGAGTTGGAGTCCAAAGGTCATTGAAACATGGCCGGCAATGGGGTTAGGGGAGTTGGAGTCCAACGGTTATTGAAACATGGCCGGTAAGGGAATTCTGGGAGTTGGAGTCCAAAGATAATTGAAAATAGGCCGGCGAGAGAATTCTGGGAGTTGGAGTCCAAAGGTCACTGAAACATAGCCGGCAAGAGAATTCTGGGAGTTGGAGTCCAAAGGTCAGTTAAACATGGCCGGCAAAGGAATATTTGGAGTTGGAGTCCTCAAGTCATTGAAACATGGCCGGCAAGGGAATTCTGGGAGTTGGAGTCCTCAGGTCATTGAAACATGGCCGGCAATGGAATTCTGGGAGTTGGAGTCGAAAGGTCACTGAAACATGGCCGGAAAAAGGAATTCTGGGTGTTGGAGTCCACAGGTCATTGAAACATGGCCGGTAAGGGAATTCTGGGACTTGGAGGCCAAACGTTATTGAAACATGGCCAGCAAGGGAATTCGGGGAGTTGGAGTCCTCAGGTTATTGAAACATGGCCGGCAAGGGAATTCTGGGAGTTGGAGTCCACAGGTCATTGAAACATGGCCGGCAATGGGGTTAGGGGAGTTGGAGTCCAACGGTTATTGAAACATGGCCGGCAAGGGAATTCTGGGAGTTGGAGTCCAAAGGTCATTGAAAATGGCCGGCAAGAGGAATTCTGGGAGTTGGAGTCCAAAGGTCACTGAAACATAGCCGGCAAGAGAATTCTGGGAGTTGGAGTCCAAAGGTCAGTTAAACATGGCCGGCAAAGGAATATTTGTAGTTGGAGTCCTCAAGTCATTGAAACATGGCCATCAAGGGAATTCTGGGAGTTGGAGTCCTCAGGTCATTCAAACAAGGCCGGCAATGGAATTAAGGGAGTTGGAGTCCACAGGTAACTGAAAAATGGCCGGCAAAAGGAATTCTGTGAGTTGGAGTCCACGGGTCATTGTAACATGGCCGGTAAGGGAATTCTGGGAGTTGGAGTCCACAGGTCACTGAAACATGGCCGGCAAGGGAATTCTGGGAGTTGGAGGCCACAGGTAATTGAAACATGGCCAGCAAGGGAATTCGGGGAGTTGGAGTCCTCAAGGTCATTGAAACATGGCCAGCAAGGGAATTCTGGGAGTTGGAGTCCAAAGGTCACTGAAACATGGCCGGAAAAAGTAATTATGGGAGTTGGAGTTCACAGGTCATTGAAACATGGCCGGCAATGGAATTCTGGGAGTTGGAGTCCAAAGGTCACTGAAACATGGCCGGAAAAGGAATTCTGTGAGTTGGAGTCCACAGGTCATTGTAACATGGCCGTAAGGGAATTCTGGGAGTTGGACTCCTCAGGTCATTGAAACATGGCCGGCAAGGGAATTCTGGGAGTTGGAGTCCACAGGTCATTGAAACATGGCCGGCAAGGGAATTCTGGGAGTTGGAGTCCAAAGGTCAGTTAAACATGGCCACCAAAGGAATTCTGGGAGTTGGAGTCCAAAGGTCACTGAAACATGGCGGAAAAAGTAATTATGGGAGTTGGAGTTCACATGTCACTGAAACATGGCCTGCAATGGAATTAAGGGAGTTGGAGTCCACAGGTAGCTGAAACATGGCCGGCAAGGGAATTCGGGGAGTTGGAGTCCTCAAGTCATTGAAACATGGCCGGCAATGGGGTTAGGGGAGTTAGAGTCCAAAGGTCACTGAAACAAAGCCGGCAAGAGAATTCTGGGAGTTGGAGTACTGAGGTCATTAAAACATGGCCAGCAAGGGAATTCTGGGACTTGGAGTCCAAAGGTCAGTTAAATATGGCCGCCAAAGGAATTCTGGGAGATGGAGTCAAAAGTTCACTGAAACATGGCCGGAAAAGGAATATTTGTAGTTGGAGTCCTCAAGTCATTGAAACATGGCCGGCAAGGGAATTCTGGGAGTTGGAGTCCTCAGGTCATTGAAACATGGCCGGCAATGGAATTCTGGGAGTTGGAGTCCAAAGGTCACTGAAACATGGCCGGAAAAAGGGATTATGGGAGTTGGAGTCCACAGGTCGTTGAAACATGGCCGGCAAGGGAATTCTGGGAATTGGAGTCCAAAGTTCATTGAAAATGGCCGCCAAGGGAATTCTGGGAGTTGTAGTCCACAGGTTATAGAAACAAAGCCGGCAAGGGAATTCTGGGAGTTGGAATCCAAAGGTCACTGAAACATGGCCGGAAAAAGGAATTCTGGGAGTTGGAGTCCACAGGTCATTGAAACATGGCCGGTAAGGGAATTCTGGGACGTGGAGGCCAAATGTTATTGAAACATGGCCAGCAAGGGAATTCGGGGAGTTGGAGTCCTCAAGTCATTGAAACATGGCCGGCAAGGGAATTCGCGGAGTTGGAGTCCAAAGGTAATTGAAACATGGCCCGCAAGGGAATTCTGGGAGTTGGAGTCGAAAGGTCCTAAAACTAAAACATGTTTCAGAATTCCCTTGCCAGCCATGTTTCAGTGACGTCTGGACTCCAACTCCCCAGAATTCCCTTGCCGGCCATGTTTCAATGACCTGTGGACTCCAACTCCCAGAATTCCTTTCCGGCCATGTTTCAGTGACCTTTCGACTCCAACTCCCAGAATTCCCTTGCCGGCCATGTTTCAATGACCTTGAGGACTCCAACTCTCAGAATTCTATGCCGGCCATGTTTCAATCAAACTCCAGTGACGCTCCTCACTCTCCAACTCCCAGAATTCTCTTGCCAGCATGCATTTTCAATGACCTTTGGACTCCAACTCCCAAATTCCTTGCCGGCCATGTTTAAATGACCTTGGACTCCAACTCCCAGAATTCCTTGCTGGCCATGTTTCAATAACCTGAGGACTCCAACTCCCAGAATTCCCTTTGCTGGCCATGTTTCAATGACCTTTGGACTCCAACTCCCAGAATTCCCTTGCCGGCCATGTTTCAATAACCTTTGGACTCAACTCCTGAAATTCCTTTGCTGGCCATGTTTCAATGACCTTGGACTCCAACTCCCAGAATTCCCTTGCCGGCCATGTTTCAATGACCTCAGGACTCCAACTCCCAGAATTCCCTTGCCGGCCATGTTTCAATGACCTGTGGACTCCAACTCCCAGAATTCCTTGCCGGCCATGTTTCAATGACCTTTGGACTCCAACTCCCAGAATTCCCTTGCCATGCCATGTTTCAATGACCTTTGGACTCCAACTCCCAGAATTCCTTGCCGGCCATGTTTCAATGACCTGAGGACTCCAACTCCCAGAATTCCCTTGCCGGCCATGTTTCAATGACCTTTGGACTCCAACTCCCAGAATTCCCTTGCCGGCCATGTTTCAATGACCTTTGGACTCCAACTCCCAGAATTCCCTTGCCGGCCATGTTTCAATGACCTTTGGACTCCAACTCCCAGAATTCCCTTGCCGGCCATGTTTCAATGACCTGTGGACTCCAACTCCCAGAATTCCCTTGCCGGCCATGTTTCAATGACCTTTGGACTCCAACTCCCAGAATTCCCTTGCCGGCCATGTTTCAATGACCTGAGGACTCCAACTCCCAGAATTCCCTTGCCGGCCATGTTTCAATGACCTTTGGACTCCAACTCCCAGAATTCCCTTGCCGGCCATGTTTCAATGACCTTCTGGACTCCAACTCCCAGAATTCCCTTGCGGCCATGTTTCAATGACCTTTGGACTCCAACTCCCAGAATTCCCTTGCCGGCCATGTTTCAATGACCTCAATGGACTCCAACTCCCAGAATTCCTTGCCAGCCATGTTTCAATGACCTTTGGACTCCAACTCCCAGAATTCCCTTGCCGGCCATGTTTCAATGACCTTTGGACTCCAACTCCCAGAATTCTCTTGCCGGCCATGTTTCAATGACCTTTGGACTCCAACTCCCAGAATTCCCTTGCCGGCCATGTTTCAATGACCTTTGGACTCCAACTCCCAGAATTCCCTTGCCGGCCATGTTTCAATGACCTTTGGACTCCAACTCCCAGAATTCCCTTGCAGGCCATGTTTCAATGACCTTGGACCCAATTCCAAACTCCCAGAATTCCCTTGCCGCCATGTTTCAATGACCTGTGGACTCCAACTCCCAGAATTCCCTTGCCGGCCATGTTTCAATGAACCTCTTGGACTCCAACTCCCAGAATTCCCTTGCCAGCCATGTTTCAATGACCTTTGGACTCCAACTCCCAGAATTCCCTTGCCGGCCATGTTTCAATGACCTGTGGACTCCAACTCCCAGAATTCCTTGCCGGCCATGTTTCAATGACCTTTGGACTCCAACTCCCAGAATTCCCTTGCCGGCCATGTTTCAATGACCTTGAGGACTCCAACTCCCAGAATTCCCTTGCTGGCCATGTTTCAATGACCTTTGGACTCCAACTCCCAGAATTCCCTTACTGGCCATGTTTCAATGACCTTTGGACTCCAACTCCCAGAATTCCCTTGCCGGCCATGTTTCAATGACCTTTGGACTCCAACTCCCAGAATTCCCTTGCGGCCATGTTTCAATGACCTTGGACTCCAACTCCCAGAATTCCCTTGCCGGCCATGTTTCAATGACCTTTGGACTCCAACTCCCAGAATTCCCTTGCCGGCCATGTTTCAATGACCTTTGGACTCCAACTCCCAGAATTCCTTCGGCCATGTTTCAATGACCTTTGGACTCCAACTCCCAGAATTCCTTGCCGGCCATGTTTCAATGACCTTTGGACTCCAACTCCCAGAATTCCCTTGCCGGCCATGTTTCAATGACCTTTGGACTCCAACTCCCAGAATTCCCTTGCCGGCCATGTTTCAATGACCTGTGGACTCCAACTCCCAGAATTCCTTTGCCGGCCATGTTTCAATGACCTGTGGACTCCAACTCCCAGAATTCCTTGCCGGCCATGTTTCAATGACCTTTGGACTCCAACTCCCAGAATTCCCTTGCCGGCCATGTTTCAATGACCTTTGGACTCAACTCCCAGAATTCCCTTGCCGGCCATGTTTCAATGACCTTGGACTCCAACTCCCAGAATTCCCTTGCCGGCCATGTTTCAATGACCTTTGGACTCCAACTCCCAGAATTCCCTTGCCGGCCATGTTTCAATGACCTTGGACTCCAACTCCCAGAATTCCCTTGCCGGCCATGTTTCAATGACCTTTGGACTCCAACTCCCAGAATTCCCTTGCCGGCCATGTTTCAATGACCTTTGGACTCCAACTCCCAGAATTCCCTTGCCGGCCATGTTTCAATGACCTTTGGACTCCAACTCCCAGAATTCCCTTGCCGGCCATGTTTCAATGACCTGAGGACTCCAACTCCCAGAATTCCCTTGCCGGCCATGTTTCAATGACCTTGGACTCCAACTCCCAGAATTCCCTTGCTGGCCATGTTTCAATGACCTGGGGACTCCAACTCCCAGAATTCCCTTGCTGGCCATGTTTCAATAACCTTTGGACTCCAACTCCCAGAATTCCCTTGCCGGCCATGTTTCAATGACCTTGGACTCCAACTCCCAGAATTCCCTTGCCGGCCATGTTTCAATGACCTGGTCCAGACTCCAACTCCAAAGAATTCCCTTGCCGGCCATGTTTCAATGACCTTTGGACTCCAACTCCCAGAATTCCCTTGCCGGCCATGTTTCAATGACCTTTGGACTCCAACTCCCAGAATTCCTTGCCGGCCATGTTTCAATGACCTTTGGACTCCAACTCCCAGAATTCCCTTGCCGGCCATGTTTCAATGACCTTTGGACTCCAACTCCCAGAATTCCCTTGCCGGCCATGTTTCAATGACCTTGAGACTCCAACTCCCAGAATTCCCTTGCCGGCCATGTTTCAATGACCTTTGGACTCCAACTCCCAGAATTCCCTTGCCGGCCATGTTTCAATGACCTTTGGACTCCAACTCCCAGAATTCCCTTGCCGGCCATGTTTCAGTGACCTTTGGACTTCAACTCCCAGAATTCCCTTGCCGGCCATGTTTCAATGACCTGAGGACTCCAACTCCCAGAATTCCCTTGCCGGCCATGTTTCAATGACCTTGAGGACTCCAACTCCCAGAATTCCTTTGCCCGCCATGTTTCAATGACCTTTGGACTCCAACTCCCAGAATTCCCTTGCCGGCCATGTTTCAATGACCTTTGGACTCCAACTCCCAGAATTCCCTTGCTGGCCATGTTTCAATGACCTTTGGACTCCAACTCCCAGAATTCTCTTGCCGGCCATGTTTCAGTGACCTGAGGACTCCAACTCCCAGAATTCCCTTGCCGGCCATGTTTCAATGACCTTGAGGACTCCAACTCCCAGAATTCCCTTGCTGGCCATGTTTCAATGACCTGTGGCTCCAACTCCCAGAATTCCTTTGCCGGCCATGTTTCAATGACCTGTGGACTCCAACTCCCAGAATTCCTTGTTTCACCGCTGCCATGTTTGCAATGACCTGTGGACTCCAACTCCCAGAATTCCCTTGCCGGCCATGTTTCAATGACCTGAGGACTCCAACTCCCAGAATTCCCTTGCCGGCCATGTTTCAGTGACGTCTGGACTCTAACTCCCAGAATTCCCTTGCCGGCCATGTTTCAGTGACCTTTGGACTCCAACTCCCAGAATTCCCTTGCCGGCCATGTTTCAATGACCTTGTGGACTCCAACTCCCAGAATTCCCTTGCCGGCCATGTTTCAGTGACCTGTGGACTCCAACTCCCAGAATTCCCTTGCCGGCCATGTTTCAATGACCTGAGGACTCCAACTCCCAGAATTCCCTTGCTGGCCATGTTTCAATGACCTTTGGACTCCAACTCCCAGAATTCCCTTGCCGGCCATGTTTCAATGACCTTTGGACTCCAACTCCCAGAATTCCCTTGCCGGCCATGTTTCAATGACCCGAGGACTCCAACTCCCAGAATTCCCTTGCCGGCCATGTTTCAATGACCTGTGGACTCCAACTCCCAGAATTCCCTTGCCGGCCATGTTTCAATGACCTGTGGACTCCAACTCCCAGAATTCCCTTGCCGGCCATGTTTCAGTGACCTTTGGACTCCAACTCCCAGAATTCTCTTGCCGACCATGTTTCAATAACCTGTGGACTCCAACTCCCACAATTCACTTTCCGGCCATGTTTCAATGACTTTGGACTCCAACTCCCAGAATTCCCTTGCCGGCCATGTTTCAGTGACCTTTGGACTCCAACTCCCAGAATTCCCTTGCCGGCCATGTTTCAATGACCTTTGGACTCCAACTCCCAGAATTCCCTTGCCGGCCATGTTTCAATGACTTGAGGACTCCAACTCCCAGAATTCCTTTTTCCGGCCATGTTTCAGTGACCTTTGGACTCCAACTCCCAGAATTCCTTTGCCGGCCATGTTTCAATGACCTTTGGACTCCAACTCCCAGAATTCCCTTGCCGGCCATGTTTCAATGACCTTGAGGACTCCAACTCCCAGAATTCCCTTGCTGGCCATGTTTCAATGACCTGTGGACTCCAACTCCCAGAATTCCCTTTGCGGCCATGTTTCAATGACCTGTGGACTCCAACTCCCAGAATTCCCTTGCTGGCCATGTTTCAGTGACCTTTGGACTCCAACTCCCAGAATTCCCTTGCCGGCCATGTTTCAATGACCTCAGGACTCCAACTCCCAGAATTCCTTTTGCCGGCCATGTTTCAGTGACCTTTGGACTCCAACTCCCAGAATTCCCTTGCCGGCCATGTTTCAATGACCTTGAGGACTCCAACTCCCAGAATTCCCTTGCCGGCCATGTTTCAATGACCTGTGGACTCCAACTCCCAGAATTCTCTTGCCGCCATGTTTCAATGACCTTTGGACTCCAACTCCAGAATTCCCTTGCCGGCCATGTTTCAATGACCTTTGGACTCCAACTCCCAGAATTCCTTTGCCGGCCATGTTTCAATGACCTTTGGACTCCAACTCCCAGAATTCCCTTGCCGGCCATGTTTCAATGACCTTTGACTCCAACTCCCAGAATTCCCTTGCCGGCCATGTTTCAATGACCTGTTGGACTCCAACTCCCAGAATTCCCTTGCCGCCATGTTTCAGTGACCTTGGACTCCAACTCCCTTAATTCCATTGCCGGCCATGTTTCAATGACCTGTGGACTCCAACTCCCAGAATTCCTTGCCGGCCATGTTTCAACTGACCTGTGGACTCCAACTCCCAGAATTCCTTGCGCCATGTTTCAATGACCTGTGGACTCCAACTCCCTGAATTCCTTGCCGGCCATGTTTCAATGACCTTTGGACTCCAACTCCCAGAATTCCCTTGCCGGCCATGTTTCAATGACCTTTGGACTCCAACTCCCAGAATTCCCTTGCCGGCCATGTTTCAATGACCTTGGACTCCAACTCCCAGAATTCCCTTGCGGCCATGTTTCAATGACCTTTGGACTCCAACTCCCAGAATTCCCTTGCCGGCCATGTTTCAATGACCTTTGGACTCCAACTCCCAGAATTCCTTGCGGCCATGTTTCAATGACCTGTGAGGACTCCAACTCCCAGAATTCCCTTGCCGGCCATGTTTCAATGACCTTTGGACTCCAACTCCCAGAATTCCCTTGCCGGCCATGTTTCAATGACCTTTGGACTCCAACTCCCAGAATTCCCTTGCTGGCCATGTTTCAATGACCTTTGGACTCCAACTCCCAGAATTCCTTTGCCGGCCATGTTTCAATGACCTGTGGACTCCAACTCCCAGAATTCCTTTGCCGGCCATGTTTCAATGACCTGTGGACTCCAACTCCCAGAATTCCTTGCGGCCATGTTTCAATGACCTTTGGACTCCAACTCCCAGAATTCTTTGCCGGCCATGTTTCAGTGACCTGGGACTCCAACTCCCAGAATTCCCTTGCCGGCCATGTTTCAATGACCTTTGGACTCCAACTCCCAGAATTCCCTTGCCTGGCCATGTTTCAATGACCTTTTGGACTCCAACTCCCAGAATTCCCTTGCCGGCCATGTTTCAATGACCTGTGGACTCCAACTCCATAATTCCTTTTCCTCCATGTTTCAGTGACCTTTGGACTCCAACTCCCAGAATTCCCTTGCCGGCCATGTTTCAATGACCTCAGTGGACTCCAACTCCCAGAATTCCCTTGCCGGCCATGTTTCAATGACCTTTGGACTCCAACTCCCAGAATTCCCTTGCCGGCCATGTTTCAATGACCTGTGGACTCCAACTCCCAGAATTCCTTTTTCCGGCCATGTTTCAGTGACCTTTCGACTCCAACTCCCAGAATTCCCTTGCCGGCCATGTTTCAATGACCTTGGACTCCAACTCCCAGAATTCTCTTGCCGGCCATGTTTCAATGACCTTTGGACTCCAACTCCCAGAATTCCCTTGCTGGCCATGTTTCAATGACCTGAGGACTCCAACTCCCAGAATTCCCTTGCCGGCCATGTTTCAATGACCTTTGGACTCCAACTCCCAGAATTCCCTTGCCGGCCATGTTTCAATGACCTTTGGACTCCAACTCCCAGAATTCCCTTGCTGGCCATGTTTCAATGACCTTTGGACTCCAACTCCCAGAATTCCCTTGCCGGCCATGTTTCAATGACCTGAGGACTCCAACTCCCAGAATTCCCTTGCTGGCCATGTTTCAATTACCTTTGGACTCCAACTCCCAGAATTCCCTTGCCGGCCATGTTTCAATGACCTTTGGACTCCAACTCCCAGAATTCCCTTGCCGGCCATGTTTCAATGACCTGTGGACTCCAACTCCCAGAATTCCCTTGCCGGCCATGTTTCAATGACCTGTGGACTCCAACTCCCAGAATTCCCTTGCCGGCCATGTTTCAATGACCTTTGGACTCCAACTCCCAGAATTCCCTTGCCGGCCATGTTTCAATGACCTTTGGACTCCAACTCCCAGAATTCCCTTGCCGGCCATGTTTCAATGACCTTTGGACTCCAACTCCCAGAATTCCCTTGCCGGCCATGTTTCAATGACCTGTGGACTCCAACTCCCAGAATTCCCTTGCCGGCCATGTTTCAATGACCTGTGGACTCCAACTCCCAGAATTCCCTTGCCGGCCATGTTTCAATGACCTGTGGACTCCAACTCCCAGAATTCCTTGCCGGCCATGTTTCAATGACCTGAGGACTCCAACTCCCAGAATTCCCTTGCCGGCCATGTTTCAATGACCTTTGGACTCCAACTCCCAGAATTCCCTTGCCGGCCATGTTTCAATGACCTGTGGACTCCAACTCCCAGAATTCCCTTGCCGGCCATGTTTCAATGACCTTTGGACTCCAACTCCCAGAATTCCCTTGCCGGCCATGTTTCAGTGACCTGTGGACTCCAACTCCCAGAATTCCCTTGCCGGCCATGTTTCAATGACCTGAGGACTCCAACTCCCAGAATTCCCTTGCCGGCCATGTTTCAATGACCTTTGAGACTCCAACTCCCAGAATTCCCTTGCCGGCCATGTTTCAATGACCTTTGGACTCCAACTCCCAGAATTCCCTTGCCGGCCATGTTTCAATGACCTGTGGACTCCAACTCCCAGAATTCCTTGCCGGCCATGTTTCAGTGACCTGTGGACTCCAACTCCCAGAATTCCCTTGCGGCCATGTTTCAGTGACCTTTGGACTCCAACTCCCAGAATTCCTTGCCGGCCATGTTTCAATGACCTGTGGACTCCAACTCCCAGAATTCCCTTGCCTGCCATGTTTCAATGACCTTTGGACACCAATTCCCAGAATTTCCTTTGCCGGCCATGTTTCAATGACCTTTGGACTCCAACTCCCAGAATTCCCTTGCCGGCCATGTTTCAATGACCTGAGGACTCCAACTCCCAGAATTCCCTTGCCGGCCATGTTTCAATGACCTTTGGACTCCAACTCCCAGAATTCCCTTGCCGGCCATGTTTCAATGACCTGAGGACTCCAACTCCCAGAATTCCTTGCCCCATGTTTCAATGACCTGAGGACTCCAACTCCCAGAATTCCCTTGCCGGCCATGTTTCAATGACCTTTGGACTCCAACTCCCAGAATTCCTTTGCCGGCCATGTTTCAATGACCTTGGACTCCAACTCCCAGAATTCCCTTGCCGGCCATGTTTCAATGACCTTTGGACTCCAACTCCCAGAATTCCTTGCCGGCCATGTTTCAATGACCTGTGGACTCCAACTCCCAGAATTCCCTTGCCGGCCATGTTTCAGCTGACCTGTGGACTCCAACTCCCAGAATTCCCTTGCCGGCCATGTTTCAATGACCTTTGGACTCCAACTCCCAGAATTCCTTTGCCGGCCATGTTTCAATGACCTTTGGACTCCAACTCCCAGAATTCCCTTGCCGGCCATGTTTCAATGACCTTTGGACTCCAACTCCCAGAATTCCCTTGCCGGCCATGTTTCAATGACCTGTGGACTCCAACTCCCAGAATTCCCTTGCCGGCCATGTTTCAATGACCTGTGGACTCCAACTCCCAGAATTCCCTTGCCGGCCATGTTTCAATGACCTGTGGACTCCAACTCCCAGAATTCCCTTGCTGGCCATGTTTCAATGACCTGTGGACTCCAACTCCCAGAATTCCCTTGCCGGCCATGTTTCAATGACCTGAGGACTCCAACTCCCAGAATTCCCTTTGCCGGCCATGTTTCAGTGACCTGTGGACTCCAACTCCCGAATTCCTTGCCGGCCATGTTTCAATGACCTGTGGACTCCAACTCCCAGAATTCCCTTGCCGGCCATGTTTCAATGACCTTTGGACTCCAACTCCCAGAATTCCCTTGCCGGCCATGTTTCAATGACCTTTGGACTCCAACTCCCAGAATTCCCTTGCCGGCCATGTTTCAATGACCTGTGGACTCCAACTCCCAGAATTCCCTTGCCGGCCATGTTTCAATTACCTTTGGACTCCAACTCCCAGAATTCCCTTGCCGGCCATGTTTCAATGACCTTTGGACTCCAACTCCCAGAATTCCTTGCCGGCCATGTTTCAATGACCTGAGGACTCCAACTCCCAGAATTCCCTTGCCGGCCATGTTTCAATGACCTTTGGACTCCAACTCCCAGAATTCCCTTGCCGGCCATGTTTCAATGACCTGTGGACTCCAACTCCCAGAATTCCCTTGCCGGCCATGTTTCAATGACCTTGAGGACTCCAACTCCCAGAATTCCTTTGCCGGCCATGTTTCAATGACCTTTGGACTCCAACTCCCAGAATTCCCTTGCCGGCCATGTTTCAATGACCTGTGGACTCCAACTCCCAGAATTCCCTTGCGGCCATGTTTCAGTGACCTGTGGACTCCAACTCCCAGAATTCCCTTGCCGGCCATGTTTCAATGACCTTTGGACTCCAACTCCCAGAATTCCTTTGCCGGCCATGTTTCAATGACCTTGGACTCCAATCAAATTCCCTCGGCCTCCAACTCCCAGAATTCCTTGCCCCATGTTTCAGTGACCTTTGGACTCCAACTCCCAGAATTCCCTTGCCGGCCATGTTTCAATGACCTGTGGACTCCAACACCCAGAATTCCTTTTTCCGGCCATGTTTCAGCGACCTTTCGACTCCAACTCCCAGAATTCCCTTGCCGGCCATGTTTCAATGACCTGTGGACTCCAACTCCCAGAATTCCTTTGCCGGCCATGTTTCAATGACCTTTGGACTCCAACTCCCAGAATTCCTTTGCTGGCCATGTTTCAATGACCTTTGGACTCCAACTCCCAGAATTCCCTTGCCGGCCATGTTTCAGTGACCTTTGGACTCCAACTCCCAGAATTCCCTTGCCGGCCATGTTTCAATGACCTGTGGACTCCAACTCCCAGAATTCCCTTGCCGGCCATGTTTCAATGACCTTGGACTCCAACTCCCAGAATTCCCTTGCCGGCCATGTTTCAATGACCTGTGGACTCCAACTCCCAGAATTCCTTGCCGGCCATGTTTCAATGACCTTTGGACTCCAACTCCCAGAATTCCCTTGCCGGCCATGTTTCAATAACCTGTAGACTTCAACTCCCAGAATTCCCTTGCCGGCCATGTTTCAATGACCTTTGGACTCCAACTCCCAGAATTCCCTTGCCGGCCATGTTTCAATGACCTGTGGACTCCAACTCCCAGAATTCCCTTGCCGGCCATGTTTCAATGACCTGTGGACTCCAACTCCCAGAATTCCTTTGCCGGCCATGTTTCAATGACCTTTGGACTCCAACTCCCAGAATTCCTTGCCGGCCATGTTTCAATGACCTTTGGACTCCAACTCCCAGAATTCCCTTGCCGGCCATGTTTCAATGACCTCTGGACTCCAACTCCCAGAATTCCCTTGCCGGCCATGTTTCAATGACCTTTGACTCCAACTCCCAGAATTCCCTTGCCGGCCATGTTTCAATGACCTTTGGACTCCAACTCCCAGAATTCCCTTGCCGGCCATGTTTCAATGACCTGTGGACTCCAACTCCCAGAATTCCTTGCCGGCCATGTTTCAATGACCTGGACTCCAACTCCCAGAATTCTTTGCCGGCCATGTTTCAGTGACCTTTGGACTCCAACTCCCAGAATTCCCTTGCCGGCCATGTTTCAATGACCTTTGACTCCAACTCCCAGAATTCCCTTGCCGGCCATGTTTCAATGACCTGTGGACTCCAACTCCCTAATTCCATATCGGCCATGTTTCAGTGACCTGTGGACTCCAACTCCCAGAATTCCTTTGCCGGCCATGTTTCAGTGACCTTTGGACTCCAACTCCCAGAATTCCTTTGCCGGCCATGTTTCAACTGACCTTTGGACTCCAACTCCCAGAATTCTCTTGCCGGCCATGTTTCAATGACCTTTGAGACTCCAACTCCCAGAATTCCCTTGCCGGCCATGTTTCAATGACCTGTGGACTCCAACTCCCAGAATTCCCTTGCCGGCCATGTTTCAATGACTTGAGGACTCCAACTCCAAATATTCCTTTGCCGGCCATGTTTAACTGACCTTGGACTCCAACTCCCAGAATTCCTTTGCCGGCCATGTTTCAATGACCTTTGGACTCCAACTCCCAGAATTCCCTTCCGGCCATGTTTCAATGACCTTGAGGACTCCAACTCCCAGAATTCCCTTGCCGGCCATGTTTCAATAACCTCTGGACTCCAACTCCCAGAATTCCCTTGCCGGCCATGTTTCAATGACCTTTGGACTCCAACTCCCAGAATTCCCTTGCCGGCCATGTTTCAATGACCTGAGGACTCCAACTCCCAGAATTCCCTTGCCTGGCCATGTTTCAATGACCTGTGGACTCCAACTCCCAGAATTCCCTTGCCGGCCATGTTTCAATGACCTCTGGACTCCAACTCCCAGAATTCCCTTGCCGGCCATGTTTCAATGACCTGTGGACTCCAACTCCCAGAATTCCCTTGCCGGCCATGTTTCAATGACCTTTGGACTCCAACTCCCAGAATTCCTTTGCCGGCCATGTTTCAATGACCTTTGGACTCCAACTCCCAGAATTCCCTTGCCGGCCATGTTTCAATGACCTGTGGACTCCAACTCCCAGAATTCCCTTGCCGCCATGTTTCAATGACCTCTGGACTCCAACTCCCAGAATTCCCTTGCCGGCCATGTTTCAATGACCTTTGGACTCCAACTCCCAGAATTCCCTTGCCGGCCATGTTTCAATGACCTTTGGACTCCAACTCCCAGAATTCCCTTGCCGGCCATGTTTCAATGACCTGCGGACTCCAACACCCAGAATTCCTTTTTCCGGCCATGTTTCAGTGACCTTTCGACTCCAACTCCCCGAATTCCTTTGCCGGCCATGTTTCAATGACCTTGGACTCCAACTCCCAGAATTCCCTTGCCGGCCATGTTTCAATGACCTTTACTCCAACTCCCAGAATTCCCTTGCCGGCCATGTTTCAATGACCTTTGGACTCCAACTCCCAGAATTCCCTTGCCGGCCATGTTTCAATGACCTTTGGACTCCAACTCCCAGAATTCCCTTGCCGGCCATGTTTCAATGACCTGTGGACTCCAACTCCCATAATTCCCTTGCCAGCCATGTTTCAATGACCTTTGGACTCCAACTCCCAGAATTCCCTTGCCGGCCATATTTCAATGACCTTGGACTCCAACTCCCAGAATTCCCTTGCCGGCCATGTTTCAATGACCTTGAGGACTCCAACTCCCAGAATTCCCTTGCCGGCCATGTTTCAATGACCTTTGGACTCCAACTCCCAGAATTCCCTTGCCGGCCATGTTTCAATGACCTGTGGACTCCAACTCCCAGAATTCCTTTTTCGGCCATGTTTCAGTGACCTTTGGACTCCAACTCCCAGAATTCCTTTGCCGGCCATGTTTCAATGACCTTTGGACTCCAACTCCCAGAATTCCCTTGCCGGCCATGTTTCAATGACCTGAGGACTCCAACTCCCAGAATTCCCTTGCCGGCCTGTTTCAATGACCTTGGACTCCAACTCCCAGAATTCCCTTGCCGGCCATGTTTCAATGACCTCTGGACTCCAACTCCCAGAATTCCCTTGCCGGCCATGTTTCAATGACTTGAGGACTCCAACTCCCAGAATTCCCTTGCCGGCCATGTTTCAATGACCTGAGGACTCCAACTCCCAGAATTCCTTGCGGCCATGTTTCAATGACCTTTGGACTCCAACTCCCAGAATTCCCTTGCGGCCATGTTTCAATGACCTTGGACTCCAACTCCCAGAATTCCCTTGCCGGCCATGTTTCAATGACCTTTGACTCCAACTCCCAGAATTCCCTTGCCGGCCATGTTTCAATGACCTGTGGACTCCAACTCCCAGAATTCCCTTGCCGGCCATGTTTCAATGACCTTTGGACTCCAACTCCCAGAATTCCCATTGCCGGCCATGTTTCAATGACCTTGAGGACTCCAACTCCCAGAATTCCCTTGCCGGCCATGTTTCAATGACCTGTGGACTCCAACTCCCAGAATTCCCTTGCCGGCCATGTTTCAATGACCTTTGGACTCCAACTCCCAGAATTCCCTTGCCGGCCATGTTTCAATGACCTGGACTCCAACTCCCAGAATTCCTTGCCGGCCATGTTTCTGACTCAACTCCCAAATTCCCATTTTCCGGCCATGTTTCAGTGACCTTTTGGACTCCAACTCCCAGAATTCCCTTGCCGGCCATGTTTCAACTGACCTGAGGACTCCAACTCCCAGAATTCCCTTGCGGCCATGTTTCAATGACCTCAGGACTCCAACTCCCAGAATTCCTTGCCGGCCATGTTTCAGTGACCTTTGGACTCCAACTCCCAGAATTCCCTTGCCGGCCATGTTTCAATGACCTTTGGACTCCAACTCCCAGAATTCCTTGCCGGCCATGTTTCAATGACCTTGGGACTCCAACTCCCAGAATTCCCTTGCCGGCCATGTTTCAATGACCTTTGGACTCCAACTCCCAGAATTCCCTTGCCGGCCATGTTTCAATGACCTTTGGACTCCAACTCCCAGAATTCCCTTGCCGGCCATGTTTCAATGACCTGAGGACTCCAACTCCCAGAATTCCCTTGCCGGCCATGTTTCAATGACCTTTGGACTCCAACTCCCAGAATTCTCTTGCCGGCCATGTTTCAGTGACCTGTGGACTCCAACTCCAGAATTCCCTTTGCGGCCATGTTTCAATGACCTGTGGACTCCAACTCCCAGAATTCCCTTGCCGGCCATGTTTCAGTGACCTTGACTCCAACTCCCAGAATTCCCTTGCCGGCCATGTTTCAATGACCTTTGGACTCCAACTCCCAGAATTCCCTTGCCGGCCATGTTTCAATGACCTTTGGACTCCAACTCCCAGAATTCCCTTGCCGGCCATGTTTCAATGACCTGTGGACTCCAACTCCCAGAATTCCCTTGCCGGCCATGTTTCAATGACCTGAGGACTCCAACTCCCAGAATTCCCTTGCCGGCCATGTTTCAATGACCTTTGGACTCCAACTCCCAGAATTCCCTTGCCGGCCATGTTTCAACGACCCGAGGACTCCAACGCCCAGAATTCCCTTGCTGGCCATTTTTCAATGACCTCAGGACTCCAACTTCCAGAATTCCCTTGACGGCCATGTTTCAATGACCTTTGGACTCCAACTCCCAGAATTCCCTTGCCGGCCATGTTTCAATGACCTGTGGACTCCAACTCCCAGAATTCCCTTGCCGGCCATGTTTCAATGACCTGTGGACTCCAACTCCCAGAATTCCCTTGCCGGCCATGTTTCAATGACCTTGGACTCCAACTCCCAGAATTCCCTTGCCGGCCATGTTTCAATGACCTTTGGACTCCAACTCCCAGAATTCCCTTGCCGGCCATGTTTCAATGACCTGTGGACTCCAACTCCCAGAATTCCCTTGCCGGCCATGTTTCAATGACCTTTGGACTCCAACTCCCAGAATTCCCTTGCCGGCCATGTTTCAATGACCTGAGGACTCCAACTCCCAGAATTCCCTTGCCGGCCATGTTTCAGTGACTTTGGACTCCAACTCCCAGAATTCCCTTGCCGGCCATGTTTCAACTGACCTTTGGACTCCAACTCCCAGAATTCCCTTGCCGGCCATGTTTCAATGACCTGTGGACTCCAACTCCCAGAATTCCCTTGCCGGCCATGTTTCAATGACCTTTGGACTCCAACTCCCAGAATTCCTTGCCGGCCATGTTTCAATGACCTTTGGACTCCAACTCCCAGAATTCCCTTGCCGGCCATGTTTCAATGACCTGAGGACTCCAACTCCCAGAATTCCCTTGGCGGCCATTTTCAATGACCTTTGGACTCCAACTCCCAGAATTCCCTTGCCGGCCATGTTTCAATGACCTGAGGACTCCAACTCCCAGAATTCCCTTGCCGGCCATGTTTCAATGACCTGAGGACTCCAACTCCCAAGAATTCCCTTGCCGGCCATGTTTCAATAACCTGTGGACTCCAAATCCCAGAATTCCCTTGCCGGCCATGTTTCAATGACCTTTGGACTCCAACTCCCAGAATTCCCTTGCCGGCCATGTTTCAGTGACCTTTGGACTCCAACTCCCAGAATTCCCTTGCCGGCCATGTTTCAATGACCTGTGGACTCCAACTCCCAGAATTCCCTTGCCGGCCATGTTTCAGTGACCTTGAGACTCCAACTCCCAGAATTCCTTGCCGGCCATGTTTCAATGACTTGAGGACTCCAACTCCCAGAATTCCTTTGCCGGCCATGTTTCAATGACCTTTGGACTCCAACTCCCAGAATTCCTTTGCCGGCCATGTTTCAATGACCTGTGGACTCCAACTCCCAGAATTCCCTTGCTGTCCATGTTTCAATGACCTTTGGACTCCAACTCCCAGAATTCCCTTGCTGGCCATGTTTCAGTTACCTGTGGACTCCAACTCCCAGGAATTCCCTTGCCGGCCATGTTTCAATGACCTTTGGACTCCAACTCCCCAGAATTCCCTTGCCGGCCATGTTTCAAAGACCTTTGAACTCCAACTACCAGAATTCCCTTACCGGCCATGTTTCAATGACCTTTGGACTCCAGCTCCCAGAATTCCCTTCCGGCCATGTTTCAATGACCTTTGGACTCCAACTCCCAGAATTCCCTTGCTGGCCATGTTTCAATGACTTGAGGACTCCAACTCCCAGAATTCCCTTGCCGGCCATGTTTCAATGACCTTTGGACTCCAACTCCCAGAATTCCTTGCCGGCCATGATTCAATGACCTCTGGACTCCAACTCCCAGAATTCCCTTGCCGGCCATGTTTCAATGACTTGAGGACTCCAACTCCCAGAATTCTCTTGCCGGCCATGTTTCAATGACCTTTGGACTCCAACTCCCAGAATTCTCTTGCCGGCCATGTTTCAATGACCTTTGGACTCCAACTCCCAGAATTCCCTTGCCGGCCATGTTTCAATGACCTTTGGACTCCAACTCCCAGAATTCCTTTCCGGCCATGTTTCAATGACCTGTGGACTCCAACTCCCAGAATTCCTTTGCCGGCCATTTTCAATGACCTTTGGACTCCAACTCCCAGAATTCTCTTGCCGGCCATGTTTCAATGACCTTTGGACTCCAACTCCCAGAATTCCCTTGCCGGCCATGTTTCAATGACCTTGGACTCCAACTCCCAGAATTCCTTGCCGCCATGTTTCAATGACCTTTGGACTCCAACTCCCAGAATTCCCTTGCCGGCCATGTTTCAATGACCTTTGGACTCCAACTCCCAGAATTCCCTTGCCAGCCATGTTTCAGTGACCTTTCGACTCCAACACCCAGAATTCCTTTGCCGGCCATGTTTCAATGACCTGAGGACTCCAACTCCCAGAATTCCCTTGCCGGCCATGTTTCAATGACGCCTGGACTCCAACTCCCAGAATTCCCTTGCCGGCCATGTTTCAATAACCTCTGGACTCCAACTCCCAGAATACCCTTGCTGGCCATGTTTCAATGACCTGTGGCCTCCAACTCCCAGAATTCCCTTGCCGGCCATGTTTCAATGCCCTGTGGACTCCAACTCCCATAATTCCTTTTCTGGCCATGTTTCAATAACCTCTGGACTCCAACTCCCAGAATTCCTTTGCCGGCCATGTTTCAATGACCTTTGGACTCCAACTCCCAGAATTCCCTTGCCGGCCATGTTTCAATGACTTGAGGACTCCAACTCCCAGAATTCCGGCCATTTGCACGGCCATGTTTCAACTCTGTTTACCTGCTGGACTCCAACTCCCAGAATTCCCTTGCCGGCTATGTTTCAGTGACCTTTGGACTCCAACTCCCAGAATTCCCTTGCCGGCCATGTTTCAATGACCTCAGGACTCCAACTCCCAGAATTCCTTGCCGGCCATGTTTCAGTGACCTGTGACTCCAACTCCCAGAATTCCTTGCACGGCCATGTTTCAACGACCTTCCTTTTCCTCCCATATTTCAGGACCCCAACTCCCAGAATTCCCTTGCCGGCCATGTTTCAATGACCTTTGGACTCCAACTCCCAGAATTCCCTTGCCTGCCATGTTTCAATGACCTTTGGACTCCAACTCCCAGAATTCCTTGCCGCCATGTTTCAATGACCTGTGGACTCCAACTCCCAGAATTCCCTTGCCGGCCATGTTTCAATGACCTTTGGACTGCCAACTCCCAGAATTTCCCAAATTGCCGGCCATGTTTCAATGACCTGTGGACTCCAACTCCCAGAATTCCCTTGCCGGCCATGTTTCAATGACCTTTGGACTCCAACTTCCAGAATTCCCTTGCCGGCCATGTTTCAATGACCTGTGGACTCAACTCCCAGAATTCCCTTGGCGGCCATTTTCAATGACCTTCTGGACTGCTCCAACTCCCAGAATTCCTTGCCGGCCATGTTTCAATGACCTGTGGACTCCAACTCCCAGAATTCCCTTGCTGGCCATGTTTCAATGACCTGTGGACTCCAACTCCCATATTCCATTGCTGGCCTGTTTCAATGACCTTTGGACTCCAACTCCCAGAATTCCCTTGCCGGCCATGTTTCAGTGACCTTTGACTCCAACTCCCTTAACTCCATTGCTGTCATGTTCCAATGACCTTGAGGACTCCAACTCCAGAATTCCCTTGCTAGCCATGTTTCAATGACCTGTGACTCCAACTCCCTAGAATTCCCTTGCCGGCCATGTTTCAATGACCTTTGGACTCCAACTCCCAGAATTCTCTTGCCGGCCATGTTTCAATGACCTGAGGACTCCAACTCCCAGAATTCCCTTGCTGGCCATGTTTCAATGACCTCTGGACTCCAACTCCCAGAATTCCCTTGCCAGCCATGTTTCAATAACGTTTGGACTCCAACTCCCAGAATTCCCTTGCCGGCCATGTTTCAATGACTCTTCCCAAATGGACTGACCTTTAAATCTCCCAGAATTCCTTGCCGGCCCTGTTTCAATGACCTCACTACTCCAATAACTCCTGTGAATTCCTTACTGGCCATGTTTTCAGTGACCTTTGGACTCCAACTCCCTTAATTCCATTGCCGGCCATGTTTCAATGACCTGGAGGACTCCAACTCCCCAGAATTCCTTGCGGCCATGTTTCAATGACCTTTGGACTCCAACTCCCAGAATTCCCTTGCCGGCCATGTTTCAATGACCTTTGGACTCCAACTCCCAGAATTCCCTTACCGGCCATGTTTCAATGACCTTGTGGACTCCAACTCCCAGAATTCCATTGCCGCCATGTTTCAATGACCTGTGGACTCAACTCCCAGAAATTCCCTTGCCGGCCATGTTTCAATGACCTTAGGACTCCAACTCCCAGAATTCCCTTGCCGGCCATGTTTCAAACCTGAGGACTCCAACTCCGCGAATTCCCTTGCTAGGCCTTGTTTCAATGACCTTTGGACTCCAACTCCCAGAATTCCCTTGCCGGCCATGTTTCAATGACCTGTGGACTCCAACTCCCAGAATTCCTTTTTCCGGCATGTTTCAACGACCTTTAGGACTCAACTCCCAGGAATTCCTTGCCCGGCCATGTTTCAATGACCTTGAGGACTCCAACTCCCAGAATTCCCTTGCTGGCCATGTTTCAATAACCTCTGGACTCCAACTCCCAGAATTCCTTCCTTGCGCTATGGGAGCCAATGACCTTTCGGCTCAACTCCCAAATATTCCTTTGCCGGCCATGTTTCAATGACCTTGAGACTCCAACTCCCAGAATTCCCTTGCCGCCATGTTCCAACTAACCTGTGGACTCCAACTCCCAGAATTCCTTGCCGGCCATGTTTCAATGACCTCCTGGACTCCAACTCCCAGAATTCTCTTGCCGGCCATGTTTCAGTGACCTTTCAGTGACTCCAACTCCAAATTCCCTTGCGGCCATCATTTCAATGACCTGTGGACTCCAACTCCTAGAATTCCTTGCCCGCCATGTTTCCAATAACCTGTGGACTCAACTCCCTAGAATTCCATTCGCCGGCTATGTTTCAATGACCTGTGGACTCCAACTCCCAGAATTCCTTGCCCGGCCATGTTTCAATGACCTTTGAGACTCCAACTCCC
>NW_028263037.1:0-25902 GCF_049901735.1 Notechis scutatus | reverse complement strand
TCCGAGGTCCAACACGCTCCTGGAAGCCACGAAACAGTGAAAATTGTAGCCTTTCAGAGCGGCGATCCGCTCCTCAGCTCCACATCAATGCAGCGCCCAGCTGGAAGCCCAACATTCTTGCTATTCTTGTTGGGGGTAAGTGCCACCTGAAAAACATCTTATACAAATTTTCTTTATATGCTGTTGACATTGTCATTTTATAATTTTGAGACCACAATTTTTGCCATTTCTCTAAATCAATCCCATATCCAAAAATTTTCTCCCAAGCAATCATTGTTTCTTTAACTTGTTCGTCTTCTAGCTTAATTTCCAATAAATGTCCATATAATTTTTTAATTACCTTTTCATCAGTACCTGTCAAAATTTTATCTAAGTCAGTCAATTTATCATAAAAACCTTCTGTTTTAAATTTTTTATCATATCTAGAACATATTTGCACATATGAAAACCAATACATCTTTATACCTTGTTCTTCTGGTTCTTGCATAGATTTAAGTTCACCCTTTTCATTCAATATTTCACCATATCTAACTGTTTGTTGCTTTTTAAATGTTATTGGATAAGAAAAAGCTTCAGTAGTCGATAACCAGACTGGAACTTTTAAATAGCATTGCTTTTTAGTCTTCTCCCAGTTTAATAACAAAGCCTCATGTATATAATGTCTTCTAAAATACCCCTGTGTTTTGGTTCCCTTGTACCATAGAAAGGCATGCCACCCCAAGAACAGATCATGTCCTTCTAATGTCAATAATCTAGTATTTCTTAGTGTTATCCATTCCTTAACCCACATCAGGTTTGTTGCTTGATAATATAACTCCCAGTTGGGCAGACCAAATCCACCTCTCATTCTAGCATCTTGCAACAGTTTTAATTTTATTCTCGCTTTCTTTCCCTGCCATATATACTTCAACATTATTCTATTTAAATCTTCAAAGTAATCTTTCCCTAGCCTAATTGGAATTGTCTGAAACAGATATAAAATTCTAAGTAATATATTCATCTTAATTGTTGATATTCTCCCAATTAGTGATAGTTGTAAATTTTCCCATTTTGCCAAATCTGTTGTAATCTGTTGTTTCAGTTTAAGATAGTTATTCTCTTTAAGTGTACTACATCTTGCTGTCAAATATATCCCCAAGTACTTAACCTTATTTGTGACCTAGATCTTCAAAGCATCCACCAATTCTTCCTTTTGTCTTACTAACATTTTCCTTGTCAAGATCTTCGTTTTATCTTTATTTATTTTCAAACCAGCTATTTTTCCATATTCCTCTATCTTTCTATCAATTTGAGTGCTGTTTCTAATGTATCCTCTAAAATAAAAACCAGATCATCTGCAAATGCTTGCAGTTCAAATTCTTCCTTTTTAATTTTCATCCCTTTTATATTTTTTTCTTCTCTGATATTTCTATTTAATACTTCCAAAGTAAACACAAACAACAGAGGTGACAGTGGGCAGCCTTGTCTTGTCCCTTTCCTTATCTCAATAGAGTCTGTCAATTCTCCCTCTCTCATTATCTTTGCTGTTTGTTGATGATATATTGTTTCTATGGCTTGGATAAATTTCTTACCAAAGCCCATCTGCTCCAGCTGTAATAACATAAATTGCCAGTTCACATTGTAGAAGGCATTCTGTGCATCTAAGAATATCAAAGCCATTTGTTTTTCAGGGTGTGCCTCATAGTATTCCAAAGTATCCAGAATTATTCTCATGTTATCTTTAATTTGTCTCTTTGGCAGAAACCCATTTTGATCAGGATGAATAAAGTTATTCAAGTATCTTTTAAGTCTTTCTGCCAATATTGAAGCAAAGATTTTATAGTCTGAGTTTAGCAGGGAAATAGGTCTATAATTCTTAATTTGTTGTGGGTCGGTGTCCTCCTTCGGAACAAGTGTAATATATGCTTCTGACCACTATTTGGGTATCCTCTTCTTTGACATGACTTCATTCATAACTTCTAACAATGGAAGGTTCAAGGATTCCTGTAATGTCTTATAAAATTCCTCTGGAAGTCCATCCGGACCTGGTGCCTTTCCATTGTTTTGTTTCTTAAGTGCCTCAGTTAACTCCATCATCGATATATTGCTTTCTAACATCATTTCAGTCTCTTTAGGTATTTGGGGTAAGTTGGCATTCTGTAGATATTGTTTGACTCTTTCATCATCTATATTCTCTTGTTCATACAATTTTCCATAATAGTCTCATATAATTTTTTTCTTCTCTTTTTTCCATAGCAAATTTGACCTTGATCATCTATTAGTTGCATTATTTTTCTTGATTCTCTCTCCTTTCTCAATTTATATGCTAACCATCTACCTGGTTTATTTGCGTCTTCAAAATAATTCTGCTTTGCACCCCTTCTTTTCCCATTAATCCCATTTTGTGTTTAATTGTGTCCATTTTTAATTTAATGTCCTTTTTCTGTGGCAATTTCTGTAGCTCTTTTTCAAGTCTTTTATAATCCTCCACTAGTACTTTAGAGGCTTGTCTTTTTATATTTCTTTTCCTTGTATAGTCTATTATCAGACCTCTAGCATAAGCCTTCATTGTGTCCCAAAGATTCTGCATTGATGTATCCTCTGTTTTATTTTCTTTTTTTAAAAGGCCAATTCTTTCTCCATTTTCTGTACAAAGTCTTTTTCTTTTAATATAGTATTGTTTAAAGTCCATCTAGATCTTCTTCTTTGTCCTTTCCATTTAATTATCATTGGATTATGATCTGCCCAAATACTTGTTTCAATATTTATTTCTTGCATATTGGCTAACAATTCCGTTGACATCCATATCATATCTATTCTGGACCATGATGAGTGTCTGTTTGAATAAAAAGTATATTGTTTAGTTTTAGCATTTCTTTCTCTCCATGCATCTTTTAAGTTTATTTCATCTGTCATTTTAAAGAAGGATTTTGGGAGAGTCTTTCTATTTTGCTTTGTTGTTTTCTGTGTTGTATAGTCCAGTTTATCATCTACTATTCCATTGAAGTCTCCCATCATGCAAATATTAACATAGTCCAATTCAATTATTTTCATATGTAATTTTCTAAAGAATTCTTCTTGATTATCATTTGGAGCATAGATTGCTATCAAGAGTGTTTTCATATTATTGTCCATTATTTCCACCATTAAGATTCTTCCCTCATCATCTGTATGAACCAATTCCGCTGGGATAGTATCTTTAATATATAAAACCACTCCTCTTTTCTTACATCGTGTCAATGCGGTAAATATTTTCCCTAACTTTGGTTGTGTCAATATTTGTTCATGTTGTTTTTTAATATGCACTTCTTGTAGGCAGATTATATCAAATTTTAATTTCTCTAATTTATGAAAGGTTTTCCTTCTTTTAACAGCTGAATTAAGTCCATTTATATTAATTGTAATCAATTTTTTCTCTTCCATGATTATACACTGCTCAAAAAAATAAAGGGAACACTTGAACAACACAATGTAACTCCAAGTCAATCACACTTCTGTGAAATCAAACTGTCCACTTAGGTAGCAACACTGATTGACAATCAATTTCACATGCTGTTGTGCAAATGGAATAGACAGTTTTTTCTATTGGCAGAAAAAACTAGTTCAGCTCAAAGCCTGCAGACAGTACAGGCAATGCTCACTATGATTAAATTAAATTAAATTAATTAATTAAATTAATTAATTTAAATTAATTAATTAAGCATATAAGACTGTTGATTTTGTGAGTAAATATATCTGTATTTGATTAATATTGAATTCTCTTAAGTATTGTAATAAGTTCAATAAGAAAAAATAGAAATAAGAGCTGATTGTGATTTTCCATAATAGAATTTTGGTAATTAATAATATAATAATATATGTATTAATATTACTATTGAACTGAAAAGGAGAGGAAAATAGTGCTCTACTAGGGATAGTTGATGGTAGATTGGAAAGAGCTGCTACAGATAGTTAAAATGGTGACAACATCAATTACAAATGTAAAATCAGGAAAGAAAACTACAACAACGATGTCTTCACCTATGGGGCAGAGACCTATAGATGCAATGCTATTGGCAGAAAAAACTAGTTCAGCTCAAAGCCTGCAGACAGTACAGGCAATGCTCACTATGATGCAGGAAATGATGGCAAAACCCCATGAATTGATAGCGAGGAACCATGAAGATATGAAAACAGAGATGAGAACTGAAATAGGACAAGTGAAAAATTAAATACAAAATTTGAATAGTAAGATTGGAAAGATGCAGGAAAAAGTGATAAAAAATGAATAGAAATTAAATTTAGTAGAGGCAAGAATGGAGATGGTGGAGAAGAAATTAGAGGATTCAGAACAAAATTGGAAAGTGCTTTACTGCGAACTCCGGGATTCGCTGGTACGCATGGAATTAGAGAAGGCATCATTTCATCTTAGGTTCCAAAATGTGGTGGAAGACAAAAAGGAAGATTTACGTGTAATTATGACGAATCTGATAGCGGCGGCTTTACAGAAACCCAAACTGGAAATTGAAAATGATGTAGACGAGGCCTACAGAGTATATACACACTATGCGAGGAGACATAGACTACCCCGAGAGGTTCATATTCGATTTGTGAGGAAGATAACACGAGACCTGCTCTATAGTAAGACCAGAGATGAACCACTTGTATACAAAGATCATGAAGTGGTTACACTGAAACAAATACCTAGGAGAGTCAGAGAGCAGAGAAGGGGCTACCAATTTTTATCAACTCAGCTTATTAGAAATGGTATTCCATTTAGGTGGCTCACCCCAGAGGGGCTTTTAGTTTTGTGGCAGGACAAAAAATGTAAAATTGATACAATTGAAAAAGCACAGGAATTTCGTGAACGACACCTAGGACCCAAGGAAGAACAAGAAAGTAGAGACGACCTAAATACAAGAAGCCAAGAGGAACAACTCTCCGGAGAAAAAGAATCTGATTCACACTCTGAACCCCAAAATCTTAGAGAAGAAGGGGAAGGCAACAGACTAAGAAAAAGAGAGCCTAGAACAAGAAATGAAACGAGAAATGCCTCACACAGTCAGTGACACTGATAGAGAAATCACTTTATTTTCAGTCAATATCAATGGTTTAAATCTATCATCAAAAAGAAAACAGATACTTAAAAAAAAATGCTGACATAACTTGTATCCAAGAAGTGCATATTCCAGACAATCAAGCAGACCTCTTAAAGAATATAAATTTGGGTAAAATGTACTCGCACTTGCAAACAAAAAAAGGGGGTATTGTAGTATACGTAAAGGATTGGTTGCAACATAAACAAATATACAAAGATCAAGAAGGAGAATGCTCTTTATAGAAATAAATGTAAATCAGAAAAAGATGTTATTAGTCACAATATATGCCCTGAATACAAACCAAAAAGACTTTTATAATAGGCTTCACCATAAGATAATAGAATTTGAGTATGCTAATGTATGCATTGTAGGAGACTATAATGCAGTCCCAAAGATAAAGATTATAGAACTTCCAAAAAAAAAAAAAAAAAAAGGAAAGGAGAATACTCCCTTTGTCTTTTAATAATATGGTAAGAGAACTTAACTTGAAAGATGTGTGGAGAGAATTAAATCCAAATAAAAAACAATATACCTTTTTTTCGAACACCCACCACTCTTGGTCCAGAATAGATCAGATATGGATGGACCCTGGGTTAATGGAGAATATTGAAAGGATCGAGATTTTGCCAAATCTATGGGCTGACCATAATCCCATTCAAATTAAATGGAAAGGAAAGGAAAGAGAAAAATTGGAAGATGGACATTTAACAATACCATATTAAGAGATAAAGAATATATTGAAATGATAAAGAAAGAATTGAACGTATTTTTTGAAATAAACAAAAGAGAACATACCTCTCTACAGAATCTCTGGGATATGGCCAAAGCCTATGTGAGAGGTCTAACTATTGCTTATAATATTAAAAAGAATAAAGAAAAAAGACAGCAACAAAACATATGGAGGGAGAAACTGAAAGATTTGGAAATAAGTAGACAAAAGGACCCAAACAATTCAAACATTAAGAAAGAAATTGATCTGGTAAAACATAAAATAAATTTAAATGTGCAGGAAGATTTGGCCCAAAAAAATTAAATTAGCAAAACAAAATTGTTTTGAAAATGCAAATAAGCCGGGGAGGTGATTAGCCCATAAAATTAAAAAAGAACAAGAAAAGAGAACAATCGTAGCTCTCCAAGATCAGGAAGGGAAATTATGCACGCAGACCCAAGAAAAGAAAGAAATTGCGAAGGAGTTTTTTATGAAATTGTATAAACAGGAAGAAATACCAGAAGAATCTATTGATCAATATTTGAATGAAAAGAACTTGCCTGAAATTACTGATGAAGAGAAACAAAATTTGAATAATAAAATATCTATAGAAGAAATTAGGAAGGCAATTGGAACACAAAAAGCAAATAAGACCCCTGGCCCAGATGGAATTCCTTCAGAATTCTATAAGGAATTCCAAGAAACAATAGAGGACATATTGGTGGACTTGTACAGTGAAGCCCTGGAGAATGCTAGCATGCCTAAATCATGGTTGGAAGCATATATTACCCTTATTTATAAAGAACAATCAGACCCACAAAAAATTCAAAACTATAGACCAATATCACTTTTAAATGTAGATTACAAAATAATGGCTACAATATTGGCAGAAAGATTAAAGAGAGTATTAAGTAGAATTATCCACACTGATCAGAATGGCTTCCTCCCCCATAGGCAAATAAAAACAAATACAAGAACCATTATGGATATATTAGAATATTATGAAGTACACTCAACCAAGACAATGGCATTGATATTTTTAGACGCCAGAAGGCTTTTGACAACCTGAATTGGAACTTCCTTATTAAACAACTGATAGGCATGAGATTTGGTGAAAATTTTATAGGATTTATTAAGACAATTTATAACATGCAAACCGCAAAAATATTAATAAATGGGGAAAATACAGATACCATAAAGATAAATAAGGGAGTAAGACAAGGCTGCCCCATAGCTCCTCTACTGTATATATTGGCAGAAGAGACTCTCTTAGCACAAATTAGGCAGAATCAAGAGATTAGAGGACTAAAAATTAAAAAAGAGGAATATAAACTCCAGGCATTCGCCGATGATATGGCATTTATATTAGAAGAACCCTTAGAAACGAGCCCTATACTACTAAGAGAAATAGAAGAATATGGAAAGGTGGCAGGGTTAAAAAATAACAAAGAAAAAACAAAAGTGTTAACAAAAAACTGTACAAAGGAGCAGAAGGAAGAACTAGCAAATAAATTAGGTATGCAGGTGGTAAATAAAGTAAAATACTTAGGGATCTGGTTGACTGCTAGATGTTCGTCGATTAAAAAAGAGTGTTAAGCTTGGATTCCCCAACGGGTGTTAAGGAAAACAAACTAAACAGAATGTGCAGCGAAGTCAGATAGGAAGACAGGTAAATGTGTGAGATAAGTTTTCTAGTTAACACGCAGTAAAAATACAGATACGCTTGTGCTATCAAGAATATAGTTTATTCCATTTAAGAATTATAGCATAGTCAAATAAACGGTCCATTAGTCATATATCAATTTCAGTCAAGTCTTGTCGGGGATACTCTATTTGCTAAGTCCGTGTTGAATAGCCAATGTCAGTACACTTACAATAAATCTGTCCAATCTTTATTTTCTCTCCGTTGAGAAAATATCTTCAAAGTAATCCAACACTTCTTCTCCTCCCCGATCCAGCAAGAACGCAGTCTTCAATAAGCCATCCAGTAATTAGGGATCAGTAAGCCAGAGAGAGAGAGCTGGAATTGCCTCGCTTCTTATATAGTGCTTTTACAACCACACCCTTAATTACATTCTTGCTGTTAAAGTTACACACACTTTAACTAACAAACCATGATACCTTATTTATTATTTTTACCCAAACCAGTTAGGGTAAACAATGTTATCCCTAACATTCTCCCCTTTTGGGTAATAATAATAATATTACAATAATATAACCATTTACACCTTTAAATCATAATTGTCACAACTCTCTTTAAATTTTACAACACCTTGAGCTTTTGTAAACTGGTCTGCAATATTTTCTTCCGTCATGCAGTACTTTAGTTTAATTAGACCATTTTTCACAGATTCTCTAACATTTAAGTATCTTAAATCAGTATGCTTTGATCTAGTCTTTACAGCAATATTAGTAGATAATTGTATAGCTGCCTGGTTGTCCTCGTATACAATAATAGAATCTTTAACAGTTATACCCATGTCTAATAATAACTGTTTGTACAGAATTAAGTCAGTGCATAGTAATGACAGACATGAAAATTCTGCTTCCATCGTTGACAAGCTAATATGCTGTTGTCTGATTGACCTCCATCCTATTAGTGTCTTACCAAATAATATAACCATCCCAGATGTTGATTTTCTAGTATTTATGTCAGTTGCAAAACTTGCATCTGCATAGGCACTAAGATTCAAATCACCTTTTGGCTCTAGATACAATGCATGGTGCATTGTTCCTTTAAGATATCTTAAAATTCTCTTTAATGCTTGCCAATGACATTGATGTGGATCATTATTATATCGTGCCAGCTGATTAATACTATAAGCTATATCTGGCCTAGACCAATTGCTTATATATGATAAGCTACCAATCAAAGATTGATATATGGTCTTATCAAATTTGGGACTTTGAGCATCCATTTTGCAAATTTCCTGACTCATTGGAGTCTTTGCAGGCTTACAAAGTTCCATTTTATACAATTTAATTAATTGGCAAATTTTATCCTCTTGAGATATCTTAAATCCTTTTGTGGTTTTATTAATTGTCAATCCTAGATACTTTTTGATTTCACCTAAATGCTTTAATTTTTTCTTTTTGGCTAATAATGAAATAATCTCAGTAGCTTCATTATTGGTCTTAGTAATCAAAGCAATATCATCTGTAAATAATAACAATAATGACACGTTCCATTATATTCTCTTTTAAACATACATGGATCTGCTAAACCAGATTTAAACCCTATATTGTTTAATTCTTTCACAATATATTGGTTCCATTCATAGCCAGATTGTTTCAATCCATATAAACTCTTCTTGAGTTTCCAACAATCATTGCTATTTACTTTATTATCATTTATGCCAACTGGTTTTTTCAAATATATTGTATGCTGCAATGGTGCATGCAGATATGCAGTTTCTCCGTCTAAATGGTTAACTATATAATTATTCTTAGCTGCCCATACTAAAGCTGCTCTTAAAGTTGTAGCCTTAAGATTTGGTGCAAATACCTCATCATAATCAAATACATTTTGGTTAAATCCTTGTGCTACTAACCTAGCCTTATAAGTTACTTTCCCATTATTTCCAGTCTTTACTTTAAATATCCATTTGCACCCAATGGATTTTTCTCCTGGAGGTAATTTGGTTTCTTCATAAACCTTCATTTCCTTTAATGAATTTAACTCTTTTTCCATTGCCTTTTTCCAATTCTCCTGATCCTTAGCAGGATACATCTTAAGTTTATCTATGCTAGTAGGAACTTTATTTACTTGGCAAACAATACTTGCCTGATATCTATCAGGTGGTCTGGTTATACGTGTTGTGCGTCTAGGTATAACAGGACTTACAGGTGGGCTTTCCTTTATTTCCTGTTCTTGACTATCTATCTCTTCTTGATCAATTATTTCCTCTTGATCTGGTTCTATTTGCTCTTCATGGATTTCTTCTTTAATTGGACTTTTCTTATAACTAGTCTTTTCTTTCTGCCTCTTGTAGTGTTCTATAATAACATCATTATCTGAATCCTGCTCTAATCTATTCCATCCTATATGTTCTAGGAATTGTGCACTAGCACTGCAGTATACTCTAGATGTACCTGGTTCCCAGAATCTATAAGAACTATGGTTTGCTTGATATCCAACAAAAATTAATCTTTTAGCTCTATGTTGTCCTTTGTGCCTGAGTTGTGTAGGGATATGCACCCATGCTGGTGCACCAAATGTGTGAATATAACTCAAATCAGGTTTCCTACCATGCCACAGTGTGAATGGTAATTCACCTGTTGTTGAATTAACAACATTGTTTAATATGTGATTACCACACATTATAGCTTCTCCCCACAAATTGTCAGGTAATCCAGAATCAGATAACATTGTCCTTCCCATTGATTGCAGTGTTTGGCCTCGTCTCTCTATAAATGCATTATGTTGAGGCCTATATGGTGCAGACTTTTTATGTTGAATACCTGCCATTCTAAGTCTACTCTGGAATTTATTATTTGTAAATTCAGCACCATTATCTGTTATAAGAGTTACTAATTTCTTTTTAGTTTTCCTCTCTGCAAATTTTAACCAATTAAAGAAATTTGTATACGTTTCAGTTTTTCTCTTCATTAAAAACAGAAACCATACCTAGAATAGTGGTCCATTATGCTTAATATGTATCTAGCACCACCTACACTTGGCTTTTTAGGACCTATTATATCGGCAAATACTACCTCTAAAGGCTCTTTGGTAGTAAATCCATCAACTCTATTTGCCGGTATAACTTTGCTTTTGTTTTGATTACAAGCAGAACATTGCAAATACTTATTACAAGGTTTCAAACTTATTCCTTTAGATAGTTGAACAGTTCTCTTAATCATTTTAAAATTTAAATGACCTAACCTTCGGTGTAACAAGTGAATACATTCATTATGAGGTTTCTTATTTTCATAAACCGTGTTAGCCACTTCTAAACCATTATCATTTAACACATATAAGTCACCTCTTAAAGATGCAGTAATTTTCTTACCTTCTTTTTCAATTAAACAAGTATCTCCCCTAAAGGTAACTATGTATCCTAATCTAACCAACATTCTAACTGAAAGCAAATTAAATTTAAGTTGAGGTACATATAACATTTTTATGTTCTCCTTTATACCAGAACAATGAGCAATACCTTCACCTTTTGCCTGCAGTTTCCATCCGTTTGCTAATGAGATATGTTGTGAACTCATAGACATTTTTACAAATTTTTTGTTATCATTTGTAATACAGTGGGACGCACCACTGTCAACCACCCATAAATTATTTTTTACAACTCCATTACTATACATTGCTAACTCATAATTCTTATTTCTTCTTTGATGTCTTACAGCATTCTGGCTTGCATTCTTGCGCTTTGTTTTCTTACAAAATCTTGCAAAATGTCCTCTCCCCCCACAATTAAAACACTTTTTAATTGCGAATGCAGTAGGAGATTCATTATTTTCCTTTTGAGGTTGCTCCCTCCTTAACTGATCTCTTTCAAGCCTTCTTCTGGCCTCTTCAATCAATCTGCCAGTGATATCAGTTAAAGTTAAGCTTTCTTTAGGCAATATTTCAAGGGAAGTTACGTAGTCATCAAAACTTTCATCTAATGAAGATAGAATTATGTAGACCTGGTGTAGTTCAGAGAAAATTAACTCCTTCTCATGAAGTTCTTGGAAAATGCTTTTCATAGTATTCAAATGACTCAGCATATCACCATTCTTTTGGAGATACGTGCGGAAAAGCTTCCGTGTTAGATTTATGTGAGCACCAACGTTATCTCGAACATAAATCCTCTTCAGTTTTTGCCAACACCCAACAGCAGTTTGCTCTCCACGTATATGAACAAATTGCCGATCAGTTAATGTTAGACCTATGATGCAAAGTGCTTGTTCATTTTTCTCTTTAAATTCTTCTATCTTTTTACTATCTTCCTCATCTTCAGGATCCCATTCTTCTACGTTAGGTGGATTTTCAATTATGTTCCACAGACCTTCTCTTCGTAGAAGTAGACTACATTTCATAGACCATGAAACATAGTTTGTTCCATCCAGCTTGGATATAAGGGACAAACTTTGTAGACTGTCTTGTGCCATATTTCACTATATGGATATAAAACTATAATTGATAAAACACAGCTGTCTGTTTACTGTAACATGTAACAACACAAAAATCTCACTTTTTACATAAACCTGTTTTTATCCTAGTTAAACTGACTTTGCAGTCTCTCTGGGCCCATAACCAGTGTTAAGCCTGGATTCCCCAACGGGTGTTAAGGAAAACAAACTAAACAGAATGTGCAGCGAAGTCAGATAGGAAGACAGGTAAATGTGTGAGATAAGTTTTCTAGTTAACACGCAGTAAAAATACAGATACGCTTGTGCTATCAAGAATATAGTTTATTCCATTTAAGAATTATAGCATAGTCAAATAAACGGTCCATTAGTCATATATCAATTTCAGTCAAGTCTTGTCGGGGATACTCTATTTGCTAAGTCCGTGTTGAATAGCCAATGTCAGTACACTTACAATAAATCTGTCCAATCTTTATTTTCTCTCCGTTGAGAAAATATCTTCAAAGTAATCCAACACTTCTTCTCCTCCCCGATCCAGCAAGAACGCAGTCTTCAATAAGCCAGCCAGTAATTAGGGATCAGTAAGCCAGAGAGAGAGAGCTGGAATTGCCTCGCTTCTTATATAGTGCTTTTACAACCACACCCTTAATTACATTCTTGCTGTTAAAGTTACACACACTTTAACTAACAAACCATGATACCTTATTTATTATTTTTACCCAAACCAGTTAGGGTAAACAATGTTATCCCTAACAAAGATAACTATGATAAGTTAATAACACAAATAGTTAAAGATTTAGATAACTGGGCCAAATTGCAGTTATCGCTATTGGGACATATTTCGATAGTAAAAATGAATATTTTGCCAAAACTGTTTTTCCTGTTTCAGACAGTGCCAGTCAAGTTGGAAAAGAATTTTTTTGTAGAATTAAACAAATGTATATCTAAATTTATATGGCAGAGGAAAAAACCCAGAGTGAAATATAAATTATTACAGGATGCCAAGAAAAAAGGAGAATTTGGCCTTCCAGATTTTGAATTATATTATGATGCTGCTATAGTAAACTGGCTTAGGGATTGGGTTAAATTAGAAAATAGAAGGTAATTAGTATTAGAAGGCTTTGATCTCCAACTTGGCTGGCACGCCTTCATGTGGGATGGAAAATCTAAACAACATTCATATTTCCAAAGGCACCATGTAAGAAATGTGTTGTTCAATATCTGGGGAAAGATTAAAAAAAAACACTACCCAAAGGTTCCATTGTGGCTTTCTACATTGGAAGCAGTCACATATCCAAATCTATTGGATTATGAAAATATTGTCAGGTATAAAGATTTACTATATGATACCGGAGAGCTTAAAAATAGGAACCAAATACAAATTCAAGGAAAGGAGATAGCATGGTGCCCCTTTGCACAAATACAAACCAATTATAAAAAAGATAGAGAACAATTTGGCTTTAATATGACCCCATAAGAATTAGAAAAAATATGGCTAGGAGAGGAAAAGAAAACAATTAGTAAAACATATAAATATCTTTTGGATTACAAATTAAAAGAAGAATTAGTCACAGAATCTATGATAATTTGGGCTAAAAACATGGGTCATAGTATTGAATTAGATAAGTGGGAACACATCTGGCAAACAAATTACAAATTAACCATGTCAGTCTCATATAAAGAAAACTTATATAAAATGGTTCATCGCTGGCACCTACCTCCTGCGAGACTGGCTAAGATGTTCCCCAACCTACCACCCAACTGTTGGAAATGTAACTACGCACAAGGAACATATTTTCACATGTGGTGGACTTGCCCATGTGCTCAGAAGTTTTGGAGAAATATTAGAAATTGGATTTTAAATATAACAAAACAAAATTTAAAACTTGAACCCGAAAACTTTCTGCTAAGTATGATAGATTTAAACATGGCGAAAAAATATCAATATATAATTTTGCACATCATAACTGCGGCCAGAATAACCTACGCACAAAACTGGAAACTGTCTTTCATTCCTTCAGAGGATATGGTAATTAAAAAAATACATGAATGTGCTGAGATGGATAGCCTAACCAAAGAATGACACCCGACAGTACCTAACATGAAGAATGACACCCGACCCACACTCACGAGGGCCACACAAGATTCCACCACCACACTTCCACGTAAAAAGCAGACTCACACCCACACAGAAGATGAGACACGACCACGGACCAGAAGCCGCACTGCAGCTGCATCACTACCCACTTCAAACCCCTCTGAGCCATACATGAAGCGAACTGACCCCCACCAAGAAGATGCGGCACGACCACGAACTCGAAGCCAAACAGCAAGATCACAGCTCACCAGCTCAAATCCCCCAGCAACTAAGACTAACCTGAGCACAACCAAGCCCCCACCTGAACAGAACACACCTCCAGCCAATCAGAACACGGCCAGCCCCCCAACCAATCAGAACACGGCCAAACCCCCACCCAATCAAGTCACACCCCCACTAGCAGTTAAAAGAAAGAAGCAGCTGCAAGCTCACATCACTCTGAGAAGCACAGAGCTGAAGACACATGCCTGAAGATGATGAATGAGACTTCATCGAAACGTTGCCTAAATACTTCCAATCTTACGCGGGAGAAAACCCGAATAACCAAAGAGATATATATATATATATATATATATATATATATATATATATATATATATATATATATATATATATATATTTGTTTTCTTAAGTTTTCAGGTACTTACATGAATGGTATTCAGCTTTGTTCGGGTATTTTCCCACATCATAGTAGTTGTGCTTTTAAAGTTGTAGCAACGTTTCGGCAGAATCTCATCTGCCATCATCAGGCTTCTGTATTGTGTTCGTCTGTGAGTCAGACTTTTACAGTTATTTCAGTTTTAAATTTGGGGCCAGCCTACTGCTGTGCCAGAATGTTTTTTTCTTCATCCTGATTGGTTGGGAGTCTTGGTCTGTGTTTATTGGTCTTGGAGTTTGCTGTGTTCTGCTTGATTGGTGTTTCTAATATCTTCTGTCTGTTTTGTGGCTTTTTTTGTGTCTTGATTGGCTGGCAACATTGTGTTCCTGTATTGGAGGCTTTTAGTGCAGCTTGGCTCCGAGTAAATGGATGACTATCATTTGTTAGGAAGCTAGGTTTCATCTGGGTGCCTGGTTGGGGTGTGTTTGAGCTGGAGGTATCAGGGGGGGTCTGTTTGTGCCCAGGTGTTTGCCTGGCTAGTGGTGTGGAGATTTTTTTGTTTGTGAGTGCAGGCTTCCAAATAATTGACAGTCTGGTGGAATCATCTCTTCTATTCATGCTTTCAGGTCTTGTTTCAATCTCTATGGCTTCTCTGATAATTCTGTGGCTGGGGTTTTCTATAGTGGCTAGGGTTTTGGTGCCATTGAAGTTGATGCTATGACCTGTGGCTTTCATGTGTTGGACTAGTGAGGAAGTGTGTTCCAATTTTTTTACTGCATTGTTGATGAACACAATGTATTGTGTTGTGTTTGTCTATATATATATGTTGATTTGTCTGTTTTAAATGTATGTCAAATAAATGTTTTTTCTAGAATAAAAAACGTAAAATTAAAAAAAAAGAACAGCAAGAATGTTCAAGAACAAATCTGAAAAATGTTGGAAATGTCATCAGATACCCGGTTCATATTACCATATGTGGTGGACATGTGCAGAAGCTAAAAGATATTGGACTAAAATCCACACATGGTTGGAAAAAATGACAAAGAAACATATAGATTTGAAACCAGAGATATTTTTATAGGGAATTTTACCTGAAATATATAGTAAGGAATTGAAACATTTGATTGTAAATGTATTAACAGTGGCTAGGATTGTATTTGCTAAAAATTGGAAAAATGAGAAAATACCAGTGCAGGAGGAAGTTATTACGAAAATAATGGAATGTGCTAAAATGAGTAAATTGACATTTGAAATTAGAGAACAAGAAGACAAACAATTCTATAAGATTTGGGATTTATTTTATCAACGGTTAGAAAATAAAATATGGTAACGAAATATGTAGAATTTTACAATATAAGGAGAATAGAACTATATGGAATATATAAAGATGTATTATTATATTATAATTATGGGATGGATTTAGGGTGATAATATGAATTGTTATAAGATAAATCAATTTAAAAATATGGAATATCTTGCATAACATGAATGAACAATAGTATAGTCAAATGATTGATTAACAATGATAATAAATGTATTTAGAAATATCTGTATGAGAATATGAGAATATATACAGTGCTCAAAAAAATAAAGGGAACACTTAAACAACACAATGTAACTCCAAGTCAATCACACTTCTGTGAAATTAAACTGTCCACTTAGGTAGCAACACTGATTGACAATCAATTTCACATGCTGTTGTACAAATGGAATAGACAACAGGTGGAAAGCATAGGCAATTAGCAAGACATCCCCAATAAAGGAGTGGTTCTGCAGGTGGTGACCGCAGACCACTTCTCAGTTCCTATGCTTTCTGGCTGATGGTTTGGTCACTTTTGAATGCTGGTGGTGCTTTCACTCTAGTGGTAGCATGAGACGGAATCTACAACCGACACAAGTGGCTCAGGTAGTGCAGCTCATCCAGGATGGCACATCAATGCGAGCTGTGGCAAGAAGGTTTGCTGTGTGTGTCAGCGTAGTGTCCAGAGCATGGAGGCATTACCAGGAGACGTGGAGGAGGCCGTAGGAGGGAAACAACCCAGCATCAGGACCGCTACCCCTGCCTTTGTGCAAAGAGGGACAGGAGGAGCACTGCCAGAGCCCTGCAAAATGATCTCCAGCGGGCCACAAATGTGCATGTGGCTGCTCAAACGGCCAGAAACAGACTCCATGAGGGTGGTATGAGGGCCCGATGTCCACAGGTGGGGGTTGTGCTTACAGCCCAACACCGTGCAGGACATTTGGCATTTGCCAGAGAGCACCAAGATTGGCAAATTCACCACTGGCACCCTGTGCTCTTCACAGATGAAAGCAGGTTCACACTGAGCACATGTGACAGACGTGACAGGGTTTGGAGACACCGTGGGGAACGTTCTGCTGCCTGCAACATCCTCCAGCATGACTGGTTTGGCAGTGGGTCAGTAATGCTGTGGGGTGGCATTTCTTTAGGGAGCCGGACAGCCCTCCATGTGCTCACCAGAGGTAGCCTGACTGCCATTAGGTACCAAGATGAGATCCTCAGACCCCTTGTGAGACCATATGCTGGTGCGGTTGGCCCTGGGTTCCTCCTAATGCAAGACAATGCTAGACCTCATGTGGCTGAACTGTGTCAGCAGTTCCTGCAAGATGAAGGCATTGATGCTATGGACTGGCCCGCCCATTCCCCTGACCTGAATCCAATTGAGCACATCTGGGACATCATGTCTTGCTCCATCCACCAATGCCACGTTGCACCACAGACTGTCCAGGAGTTGGGGGATGCTTTAGTCCAGGTGTGGGAGGAGATCCCTCAGGAGACCATCCGCCACCTCATCAGGAGCATGCCCAGGCATTGTAGAGAGGTCATACAGGCACATGGAGGCCACACACACTACTGAGCCTCATTTTGACTTGTTTTACGGACATTACATCAAAGTTGGATCAGCCTGTAGTGTTTTTTTCCACTTTAATTTTGAGTGTAACTCCAAATCCAGACCTCCATGGGTTGCTAAATTTGATTTCCATTGATAATTTTTGTGTGATTTTGTTGTCAGCACATTCAACTATGTAATGAACAAAGTATTTAATAAGAATATTTCATTCATTCAGATCTAGGATGTCTTATTTTTGTGTTCCCTTTATTTTTTTTGAGCAGTGTACTTTATAAGTAGGTTTTACGGCCCTAGTAGATCTTGCTTCTTGTTGTTCTCTGACTTCCACCTTTCCGCCTACTGCACCTTCTTCTTTTTCAGTCGCTGCTTGACAGTCCTCTTGAAATTCAATTAGTGACACTGCTCTTTCTGTCTCCTATTCTCTCCCTCTAAAGTATACTGTGTAAAATAATTCTGCTTTCTCAATTGAATCAATTCTGTGTCTTTGTTCCTGCCATATAAACATTAGGCCTTCTGGTATCAGCCATCTGTAATTCACCTCTTTTTTGAATAGCATTTTGGTCAAGAATCGATACTCTCTTCTCATCTCTCTCATTCTTTTAGGTACTTGCTTCATAACTACAATCTCCTTGTCTTTATATTTCAGTGTTTTCTCTCTTGCCATTTGTAATATTTGCGTTTTAATAGCTTTCTTTGTAAATCTAATGTGAACTTCTCTTGGTAATTTATTTCTCATTGCATATCTTGTGTAGACTTGGAAAACCTTATCAATTCCATCTATCATTTTCTCTTTGGTTATTTCCAATGCCTCTGCCAGAATATCTATTATTATTTCTGCCAAGTTTTGTCCCTTTTCTTCCTCTATATTTTGAAATCTGAGATAGAATTCTGATCTATCGATCTCCCATGGCAGCATTCCACTCTTGTCTTGTTCGACCATGCTTAATCTACCATCAATATATCCAATCTTCTTATCTCTTTGTTTATCTTCTTCTTCTATTTTTTGGAGTCTCTCCTCATATTTCATCATCATTTGTTGAATGTTCTCCACTTTTTCATCTGTTTTTCCTGTCCTTTGTTCAATATTCTCTGTTCTTTGTTCGATGTTCTCTGTCCTCTTTTCAATATTCTCTGTTCTTGCTTGTATGTTTTGAATTCCTTGCATAATCATCTGCAACGTCACCTTTTCCTGTTCTTTTTCTTGCTGCAACATCATCTATATTGATTGCTGTCCTCCTGATGGTGAAGAGAAAGAAGTGGGGATTGAAGAACCAGCCGCCGTTAGTTTCCTGCTCATTTCACAAAAGATTATAAGGTTGCAAACAATTCAAAATCTTCAGGTTCTTCTAAACCTTAATCCACTTGTATGTTAGACAATTGTAATTCCAAGTAAAAGTAGCAAGAGGAAAAAAGGAAAAACCAAGCAAAAGAAAAAAAGAAGTTCTTCAAGTTCTTGTACACCTTAATCCAATCAATTAATTAGTTGGCAAGAAAAAAACAAAACAAAAAACAAAAATGAAGGAGAGTTGTCAAATCAATCAGTATAAAAAGTGGAAGAGAAAATAAAATTCTTCAGGTTCTTCAACACCTTAATCCAATTAATCAAAATAGAATAGGCCCAAAAATTCCATAAAAAATCTCAGAGATAAAAGAAAGAAAAAAGAAAGAAAAAACGCCACCATTAAATCCAATATAAAAAAGGAAATTAAAAAAAATGGAAGGAAAAAGGAAAAAGAAAAAAAAGGAACCATTCAAATATTTTTTTAAAAAGATAGGCTTTAAAAAGAGAAAAAAAGTTCCAAAAGAAAAAAACCCAGAATCCCAAATGTCCACCAGAAAGAAATAGCTAATAGGGAGGTGGAAAAGTAGAGGATAAGTCCAAAGCAGAAAAAAAAAAAACAGCTTTCTGTCAAGTAGAGAAAAAGAAAAAACACACTGCACCTGTATAATATCTAAGGCTTTTTGTTAACTTCCAAACAATTTTTATGACTCTCTTCTCTAGGCTCTTGTAATCTTTTTTCTGTAAATTCCAAACTTTCTTTCAAGACCAGACTCCAGACACTGATAGAAACCCAGAAGAGCACCTGTAATAACACTCTTCCATGCTCTTCCCTCTATCTTATCAAACCAGCTCAAAGTCCTTGAAAACAAGCCTCAGCTTTTTCTCAGCTTTGTCTAGTCTCAGAAAGTGAAAGAAAAACAATGTTTCCAAGCCTCTGGGTGGCAGTGTTACAAATTTTCCTCTACTTTCACTTCCCCCCTCCTTTTCTAAAACAAAAAAGTTAAAAGTATTTTAAAGAGCAAAAAAGTAATTAAAAAGCTTAAGAGAAGAACTAAAAAGGAATCTCTAACCTACAGTATTATAAGAACAAAAAAGAAAAAGAAAAGATAAAAAAGAGCCAGTCCAGTTCCAAAGTAAAAAAGCATACATAAACAATCCAGCAATAACAAAAAGAAAAATCACTAATTTTGACTTCCTGTTTAAAATAGCTGCTTAGTCACTTCTGTCTTCAATTTTACAATTTCTTTCTTTTTCTTAGGGTGTTCTCACAGGTAATAAAGTTTTTTAAAAAGTCATCTCACCAAACCGACACACTTTCTCTTTCTGTTCTCTTCTGTTCGGAGCTGTCCCAGCTTCAGCAGCTTTAATGGCTGCCTCTTTGCCACCAGCAAAAAGAGCTTCTCCTGGATCTACCAGGGACTTTGTAGTGTCCCTGGGATCAGCATGATGTGCTCTTTACTTTCACCATCTCTTCGGGATGGTTTAGGTCCAAAAGGACTGTCCAGCAACGAAGATATCGATGGTGATCTTACAGCTCCAAGATCACACATCATACCGCCGCGACGTCAGCCCCACCTTCCTCTATATTATCCATTTTCAACCTATGCTTAAAATGGCAATTCAGAACCTGCTCCCTTGTTATTTTTCTTGCAAAGTGAAGTAGAACATCCCTTGGTAGCTTTCTCATGGCAGTGAATCTAGAGTTTATTCTATATATCTTATCAAGGTCAAGGTTCATTTCTCCTTCCCCTTTATTAGTTAACTGAGCAAAGCCTTTACCATCCTTGCTCTGATATCTTCTCCTGGTTTTTCAGGTATTCCACGAAACCTTAATTGAAATTCTTTAATCTGAGCTTCCAAGTCTGTGATCTGAACTAGCTCTGCCTCACACATAACATAACTTCTCTAGTCCATGCTCCATATAGTCTACTCTGGCTTTCATCTCTTTCATAGCTCCTTTCAAATCTTTAATTTATTCCCAAAGCTCCCTTACAATCTCATCAATTTTGAATTCCAACTTTGACACACCATTTTGAAACTGTTCTTGCAGACTTCCGGTTGCATTTCCTTTAAGGACAGACCGAAGACCAAGATAGTGTGCAGCATTCAACCCATGTTGTACCTGTTAGAGGGCTCCAAATGGGGCTAGAACCACATTGAAGGGGTGGGGAAGAAGGGGGAGACCACCTGTCAGGTCGAAGGGAGCCGCATCTCCCCTCCTTGGCTAGGCTCCCCACGAAGACGGGCTGCAATGGTGGTTAAATATGGCCACCCTGAAGAAGGAGAGCTACCCAGGACAAAGATCGTGCAGGAGTGGTGAAGAAGCGGACAGTGTGCAGACCAGGCAAATTAAGTGTAATATCTGAATACAAGGTATCCCGGATTTAAAACTTTAAAGAGACTTTAAAAGAAAAGACTGGAAAAGCAGCAACGAGAGAGAGTGGAAAAAAGAAAAGGAGATAAGTGAAAGTGCTTTGAACAGTAAAATAAGTAAATTGAAAGAGGGAAACATCTGTGTAAATTGGATTATACTAAATTATACAATTTGCACTAAATAGGCATACTTAAAAGCTGAACTTGAATGTGCCAAAAGGAAAAAATATACAATAATTGGATTTACTGGATTTTTCAAATTTAAAAGCCCTAAAAGGTAAAGGAAAGTGGAAAGGAAAAGGTGGCATTTGGACATAACAAAGAGCACCACCTAATGGTAAAGGAAAACTGTCAATGACTTTTAAAAAAGTGTTTGGTTCTATAAAGACTGGAACTTGATACAAAGTAAGAGGATCTTTGAAACAATAAGACAGAAACCCTGAAAAGTGAATTTACTATACTATGAAGGAAGAAGGAAGAAGTCTGAATCCTGGGAATACTAGGTGACTTTGAGGAAAATTTAAAACTCAACAGAAGGAATTTAACAACAAAAATATACATGAACATTTGACTATTTTGACCCTGGAAACTCGAAATAGGATTTAACAGAAGTGAATGGTTAGAAGCTGGATTAAATTAACTACTGGATAACTGGACTGGATTTAAACACTGAAGAGAGAGGTAAAAGAAAAATTAAAATTAAAAGAGGTGCACAAAAATGGCAGAATACTGTCTGGATATAAAATCAGACTTAAGAAGTATAAGGGAAATGATATGGGGAAAAGTGGAATTGTGCAGTATTGCTTTGCAAATGCTAGAAATGGTGTCGTTGGAGAACAAAGACGGACAAGGAGAACCAGAAGGGGAGGAATTGATTAAAGAAGAGGCCAGCCTTAATGAACAAAAGATACAACGAACATTGGAACAGGGGGAAAAACATGGAAATTAAAACCTGGAGGTTTGAGGGGACAATTAAAGAGGTAATTGTTAGGAAAGTCAAACAAAGGAAACAGCAGAAAGGGGAATTACAGAAGAAAGTTCAAAAGAGGGAGAGGGATAAAAAATGGAGTCAGAAATGGAATGGAAAAATAAAAAATAAAAAAAAATAAAGGAAAAGAGGAATAAGGGAAAGGACCAGAAAAGAAGGGGATATAGAAAGCCAAAAAAATGAAAAGAAGCTATATGGCTAGAAGACCTAGAGATAATGGGTAAACTGAGAATAAGAAAGGGGATTCTACAAGGTAGTATGAAGAGGTATAAGAATATAGATTGTAAAAAATGAAATTATTGGAACTGATGTTTTTATTCCTTTCATTTGATTATTTTCTAAGAATTATTGTTAAATTAACTGGGATACATGTAAAGATGGGATTATAGTAAGAATGTTAATTACATTAAATGAAATTAAAAATATAGTTAAAAATGAACTATGAGAATGGTACTGAAAAGACAAATATAGTTCCTTTATTTAGCTGAAAAGATTAATGTATTAGAAAAAATAAATGCTTTAGAATAGAAAAAAGAATACCATGTGGAATCTAACCTAAAATGTATGTGTGATATGTAGTATTTAGGTGATAACTAAAAATGATTATATTATGGTAATTTTTAATATGAGTTAAATTGAATGATGTATAAGACAAAAAGGTGGTGCACACACACAGGTAATTAAGGGGGAAATGTTTGGAATTATTAATACTAAGATGGAATTTATTGAATAATGAAATAAGAATATGTGATGAAATTGCAAATATGACAGATAAAAGTATAAGAATGCAGTGAATATAGAATAAGAAATAAAGAATTTTAAGATATAAGGAAGATAAGAATATGAAGAAAAACAGAATAAGTTAAGATATGAATTAAAATGGGATAAAATGAAAGCAAAAACTATAAGAATATTTTTGAAATTTTATAGAAAATGGAAAATGCAACGATATGACAAAAAATTGAATATGTGAGATAGATATGTAATTATGGTCATGTTTGTATGGAAATGTAAAAACCTGGAATCACACTGTTCACTAAAAGAGATGTAAAAGATAAAAAAAATAAACTTTTTGGAAAAAAAAAGAAAGTGTTCTTGCAATTTTATGAATGGCTTTAAAAAATCTATATCTCCTCACAGTTTTTCAGTTTTCTTTTTTGTCCACATCCTAGCCTTGAGATTAAAAAAGATTAAGCTTCTTAAACTTATAAATTACAGGTTTGAAAATTGGAAACCTGTTTCACTGAGTTCAGCTCCTGTATGAAGTAGGACTAGAAATATTCTTAAACAGTGCCAGCAATATCGGTCTTTTGGCTCCCTCTTGTGGTGAGTCAACACTATTATCTAAAAGGAACCTCAAGCAAAAAGTTAAAAGAATGGCACGTGGCCACAAATATCCAATCAGAAGTTGTTAAAAACGAAACTATTTTCCCCCCCCCCCGCAGTTTTTTGCTCTTCGTACAGAAAAGTTCTTGTTTAGATTCCAAGGGCCAAATCAACTAAGTCAGCCAAAAGTATACGGTTCTTTTAAAAGCTCAAATCCAAGTTTGACAGAAGTAAATCCAGAAATATTTCCCACATGCTTAGTTTCAAATTATCTCAGGCTTCTTGTTCCTGCCCGGCTATCTTACCTCCACCCCTTGCCATCTTGAATCTCAAAGCCTCCAAAAATGACGGAGAGTCCACAAAAAAGGAAACAGCAATCTGCCACAAGGGAGAGACTTCCAGTGGAAGTTACCACCCTTGAAGCAGGGAATTTCCAGCTCCCCTGCAGGACCTCCAGTTTAAGGTTTAGTGTCAGGGTGGGCTTCAAATAATTGTTTTTAAATCATTTTTTATTGTTTTATATCATACATTTCCTTTCTATGTTGAGCAGTGTGCTCTCTAGGTGTCCAGGGTGTAAACATACAAACATACAAACCAGTGGTGGGATTCAAATTTTTTTACTGCCGGTTCTGTGGGCATGGCTTTGAGGGTGTGGCAGGGGAAGGATACTGTATAATCTCCAGTCAGAGGTGATATTTGCCAGTTCTCAGAACTACTCAAAATTTCCGCTACCAGTTCTCCAGAACTGGTGAGAACCTGCTGAATATCACCTCTGATACAAACATAACCGTCATTATGATCATATATATATGTATATATGTATATGTATATGTATATGTATATGTATATGTATATGTATGTATGTATGTAAACAAATATGCGGTAATATATAAACACATATAATAACATTAATCATATTATAACATATATTAACTTCCATTATAGTATCGATTATATAACCGTCAGAAATATTTACTCATCTGTTTTTCTTTCTCCTATCAACCATATTTCACCTAATTCCACTCCTCTAACCTCAATATCTGTAATTTAACCATTTATAGAATAGTTCCCATGTTACGAAATAGTCTGAATCTTCTTTTCCTTTAATTTTTAGGGTTAACCTATCCATCTCTGCACATTCCAGAATTTTTTTTATTATAATATCGTCTGCAGGGGTTTCTGGGTTTTTCCAACATTGTGCATATGCAACCATAGCTGCTGTTAGGATGTGTAGAACCAAATATGTGTTACCCTTATTTGTAATTTCCTGGAATCTTGCCCAACAAAAATATCTCAGGTTTCAGATCTATTTGTTGTCTTATCATGTGTTCCAGCCATGTATGTATTTTCTTCCACTATTTTTTGGCTTTGGGGCATGTCCACCACATATGGTAATATGAACCTGGTGTCTGACTGTATTTCCAACATTTAACGATTTGTTTTTGTACATGTTCGCTAATCTTGCTGGTGAGTAATGCCATCTGTAAAACATTTTATAGAGGTTTTCTTTATACGCTCTTGACATTGTAAGTTTATGATTTCTATTCCATAATTTCTCCCACCTATCCAGATCTATTGTATAGCCAAAATTCTTAGCCCAAATTATCATAATTTCTTTTACTTGTTCTTCTTCCAATTTACAAGTTAATAAGTAATTGTATATCCTCTTAATTAATTTTGGTCTTTTCCCATTAATATCTGGTCCAGCTCATTTGGTTCATTGTAAAACCCATATTCCTGAGATTATAACAAAACAACCCCCCCCAAAAAAAAACAATTATAATATAAAAGGCATATACAGGGTTGGGATTCAAATTTTTAACAACCGATTCTGTGGGCATTGCTTAGGTGGTGGGCGTGGCTTGGTGGTCATGTGACTGGGTGGACATGGCTTGGTGGTCATGTTATTGGCTGGGTGTGGCCAACTCAATATCACTCACATCGAGGCACGCATCTCCTCGCCTGGCCTCTCATGACTGTGGGGATGCTGCAACGGTCGTAAGTGTGAAAAACGGTCATAAGTCACTTTTTTCAGTGCCATTGTAACTTTGAATGGTCACTCCACACAAGCAAAGTACCAGCAAAGGAGGGGAAAAAACTCCAGAGACGTTCCTGAGACAGGAAGTCTAGTCCTGCCAAGAATGTAATAAGGGTTAACGGAGAGGCAGTTTCTGTAAGCAACACCAGAATGTTTCCTTTCTACCTTCCTTACAGGATTAGGCCAGTAATTTCTTCTAACAACCATTCTCCGAACTGCTTAGAATGTTAACAACCGGTTCTAGCGAATAGGTGAGAACTGGTAGAATCCCACCCCTACATATACATAAGATAAAAATATAAAAAGGCTTAATGGAGCATGTCAAAAGTATAAAAGCAAAGCATGCAGATACAGGGAGATATATTTCATTTGATAACAGATTAACAGAGTGGGAAGGGACCCTACAGGTCATCTAGTTCAACTCCCATTTGTGAAACCTTTAAGCGTCTTATATACAATTTTATTTTTGAATTTCCTTATTT
>NW_028263036.1:0-26489 GCF_049901735.1 Notechis scutatus | reverse complement strand
CAATTTTATAGGTATCCATAACTTTTGAATCTGACCTCGGTTTCAAAATTAAGCTCATTTTCATGTTCCTCGGGGTGGAATACATTCAAAAAACGACATGGTTTTCGTAGGCGAGCTTTTCCTGTGGAGTTATCCCAAGGCCTATCTCAAAGTGGCGAAAGAACTGAATGTATAGGAAAGAACTCAATTTTATAGGTATCCATAACTTTTGAATCTGACCTCGGATTTCAAAATTAAGCTCATTTTCATGTTCCTCGGGGTGGAATACATTCAAAAAAGCGACATGGTTTTAGTGGGCGAGCTTTTCCTGTGGAGTTATCCCAAGGCCTATCTCAAAGTGGCGAAAGAACTGAATGTATAGGAAAGAACTCAATTTATAGGTATCCATAACTTTTGAATCTGACCTCGGATTTCAAAATTAAGCTCATTTTCATGTTCCTCGGGGTGGAATACATTCAAAAAAAGCGACATGGTTTTAGGTGGGCGAGCTTTTCCTGTGGAGTTATCCCAAGGCCTATCTCAAAGTGGCGAAAGAACTGAATGTATAGGAAAGAACTCAATTTATAGGTATCCATAACTTTTGAATCTGACCTCGGATTTCAAAATTAAGCTCATTTCATGTTCCTCGGGGTGGAATACATTCAAAAAACGACATGGTTTTAGGTAGGCGAGCTTTCCTGTGGAGTTATCCCAAGGCCTATCTCAAAGTGGCGAAAGAACTGAATGTATAGGAAAGAACTCAATTTTATAGGTATCCATAACTTTTGAATCTGACCTCGGATTTCAAAATTAAGCTCATTTTCATGTTCCTCGGGGTGGAATACATTCAAAAAGCGACATGGTTTTCGTAGGCGAGCTTTTCCTGTGGAGTTATCCCAAGGCCTATCTCAAAGTGGCGAAAGAACTGAATGTATAGGAAAGAACTCAATTTTATAGGTATCCATAACTTTTGAATCTGACCTCGGATTTCAAAATTAAGCTCATTTTCATGTTCCTCGGGGTGGAATACATTCAAAAAGCGACATGGTTTTCGTGGGCGAGCTTTCCCTGTGGAGTTATCCCAAGGCCTATCTCAAAGTGGCGAAAGAACTGAATGTATAGGAAAGAACTCAATTTTATAGGTATCCATAACTTTTGAATCTGACCTCGGATTTCAAAATTAAGCTCATTTTCATGTTCCTCGGGGTGGAATACATTCAAAAAGCGACATGGTTTTTCGTGGGCGAAGCTTTCCCTGTGGAGTTATCCCAAGGCCTATCTCAAAGTGGCGAAAGAACTGAATGTATAGGAAAGAACTCAATTTATAGGTATCCATAACTTTTGAATCTGACCTCGGATTTCAAAATTAAGCTCATTTTCATGTTCCTCGGGGTGGAATACATTCAAAAAGCGACATGGTTTCGTGGCGAGCTTTTCCTGTGGAGTTATCCCAAGGCCTATCTCAAAGTGGCGAAAGAACTGAATGTATAGGAAAGAACTCAATTTATAGGTATCCATAACTTTTGAATCTGACCTCGGTTTCAAAATTAAGCTCATTTTCATGTTCCTCGGGTGGAATACATTCAAAAAACGACATGGTTTTAGTGGGCGAGCTTTTCCTGTGGAGTTATCCCAAGGCCTATCTCAAAGTGGCGAAAAGAACTGAATGTATAGGAAAGAACTCAATTTTATAGGTATCCATAACTTTTGAATCTGACCTCGGTTTCAAAATTAAGCTCATTTTCATGTTCCTCGGGTGGAATACATTCAAAAAGCGACATGGTTTTTCGTGGGCGAGCTTTTCCTGTGGAGTTATCCCAAGGCCTATCTCAAAGTGGCGAAAGAACTGAATGTATAGGAAAGAACTCAATTTATAGGTATCCATAACTTTTGAATCTGACCTCGGTTTCAAAATTAAGCTCATTTTCATGTTCCTCGGGGTGGAATACATTCAAAAAAGCGACATGGTTTTGGTGGTGAGCTTTTCCTGTGGAGTTATCCCAAGGCCTATCTCAAAGTGGCGAAAAGAACTGAATGTATAGGAAAGAACTCAATTTTATAGGTATCCATAACTTTTGAATCTGACCTCGGATTTCAAAATTAAGCTCATTTCATGTTCCTCGGGGTGGAATACATTCAAAAAGCGACATGGTTTTCGTGGGCGAGCTTTTCCTGTGGAGTTATCCCAAGGCCTATCTCAAAGTGGCGAAAGAACTGAATGTATAGGAAAGAACTCAATTTTATAGGTATCCATAACTTTTGAATCTGACCTCGGATTTCAAAATTAAGCTCATTTTCATGTTCCTCGGGGTGGAATACATTCAAAAAAGCGACATGGTTTTCGTGGGCGAGCTTTTCCTGTGGAGTTATCCCAAGGCCTATCTCAAAGTGGCGAAGAACTGAATGTATAGGAAAGAACTCAATTTTATAGGTATCCATAACTTTTGAATCTGACCTCGGTTTCAAAATTAAGCTCATTTCATGTTCCTCGGGTGGAATACATTCAAAAAAGCGACATGGTTTTCGTGGGCGAGCTTTTCCTGTGGAGTTATCCCAAGGCCTATCTCAAAGTGGCGAAAGAACTGAATGTATAGGAAAGAACTCAATTTTATAGGTATCCATAACTTTTGAATCTGACCTCGGATTTCAAAATTAAGCTCATTTTCATGTTCCTCGGGGTGGAATACATTCAAAAAACGACATGGTTTTAGGTGGGCGAGCTTTTCCTGTGGAGTTATCCCAAGGCCTATCTCAAAGTGGCGAAAGAACTGAATGTATAGGAAAGAACTCAATTTTATAGGTATCCATAACTTTTGAATCTGACCTCGGTTTCAAAATTAAGCTCATTTTCATGTTCCTCGGGGTGGAATACATTCAAAAAAGCGACATGGTTTTAGGTGGGCGAGCTTTTCCTGTGGAGTTATCCCAAGGCCTATCTCAAAGTGGCGAAAGAACTGAATGTATAGGAAAGAACTCAATTTTATAGGTATCCATAACTTTTGAATCTGACCTCGGATTTCAAAATTAAGCTCATTTCATGTTCCTCGGGGTGGAATACATTCAAAAAAAGCGACATGGTTTTCGTGGCGAGCTTTTCCTGTGGAGTTATCCCAAGGCCTATCTCAAAGTGGCGAAAAGAACTGAATGTATAGGAAAGAACTCAATTTTATAGGTATCCATAACTTTTGAATCTGACCTCGGATTTCAAAATTAAGCTCATTTTCATGTTCCTCGGGGTGGAATACATTCAAAAAGCGACATGGTTTTAGGTGGGCGAGCTTTTCCTGTGGAGTTATCCCAAGGCCTATCTCAAAGTGGCGAAAGAACTGAATGTATAGGAAAGAACTCAATTTTATAGGTATCCATAACTTTTGAATCTGACCTCGGATTTCAAAATTAAGCTCATTTTCATGTTCCTCGGGGTGGAATACATTCAAAAACGACATGGTTTTCGTAGGCGAGCTTTTCCTGTGGAGTTATCCCAAGGCCTATCTCAAAGTGGCGAAAGAACTGAATGTATAGGAAAGAACTCAATTTTATAGGTATCCATAACTTTTGAATCTGACCTCGGATTTCAAAATTAAGCTCATTTTCATGTTCCTCGGGGTGGAATACATTCAAAAAGCGACATGGTTTTAGGTGGAGCTTTTCCTGTGGAGTTATCCCAAGGCCTATCTCAAAGTGGCGAAAGAACTGAATGTATAGGAAAGAACTCAATTTATAGGTATCCATAACTTTTGAATCTGACCTCGGATTTCAAAATTAAGCTCATTTTCATGTTCCTCGGGTGGAATACATTCAAAAAAGCGACATGGTTTTTGTTAGTGAGCTTTTCCTGTGGAGTTATCCCAAGGCCTATCTCAAAGTGGCGAAAGAACTGAATGTATAGGAAAGAACTCAATTTTATAGGTATCCATAACTTTTGAATCTGACCTCGGATTTCAAAATTAAGCTCATTTTCATGTTCCTCGGGGTGGAATACATTCAAAAAAGCGACATGGTTTTAGTGGGCGAGCTTTCCTGTGGAGTTATCCCAAGGCCTATCTCAAAGTGGCGAAAGAACTGAATGTATAGGAAAGAACTCAATTTTATAGGTATCCATAACTTTTGAATCTGACCTCGGATTTCAAAATTAAGCTCATTTTCATGTTCCTCGGGTGGAATACATTCAAAAAACGACATGGTTTTAGTGGCGAGCTTTTCCTGTGGAGTTATCCCAAGGCCTATCTCAAAGTGGCGAAAGAACTGAATGTATAGGAAAGAACTCAATTTTATAGGTATCCATAACTTTTGAATCTGACCTCGGATTTCAAAATTAAGCTCATTTTCATGTTCCTCGGGGTGGAATACATTCAAAAAACGACATGGTTTTCGTGGGCGAGCTTTTCCTGTGGAGTTATCCCAAGGCCTATCTCAAAGTGGCGAAAGAACTGAATGTATAGGAAAGAACTCAATTTTATAGGTATCCATAACTTTTGAATCTGACCTCGGATTTCAAAATTAAGCTCATTTTCATGTTCCTCGGGGGTGGAATACATTCAAAAAAGCGACATGGTTTTAGGTAGGCGAGCTTTTCCTGTGGAGTTATCCCAAGGCCTATCTCAAAGTGGCGAAAGAACTGAATGTATAGGAAAGAACTCAATTTTATAGGTATCCATAACTTTTGAATCTGACCTCGGATTTCAAAATTAAGCTCATTTTCATGTTCCTCGGGTGGAATACATTCAAAAGCGACATGGTTTTCGTGGGCGAGCTTTTCCTGTGGAGTTATCCCAAGGCCTATCTCAAAGTGGCGAAAGAACTGAATGTATAGGAAAGAACTCAATTTTATAGGTATCCATAACTTTTGAATCTGACCTCGGATTTCAAAATTAAGCTCATTTTCATGTTCCTCGGGGTGGAATACATTCAAAAAGCGACATGGTTTTCGTGGGCGAGCTTTCCCTGTGGAGTTATCCCAAGGCCTATCTCAAAGTGGCGAAAGAACTGAATGTATAGGAAAGAACTCAATTTTATAGGTATCCATAACTTTTGAATCTGACCTCGGATTTCAAAATTAAGCTCATTTTCATGTTCCTCGGGGTGGAATACATTCAAAAAACGACATGGTTTTCGTGGGCGAGCTTTTCCTGTGGAGTTATCCCAAGGCCTATCTCAAAGTGGCGAAAGAACTGAATGTATAGGAAAGAACTCAATTTTATAGGTATCCATAACTTTTGAATCTGACCTCGGATTTCAAAATTAAGCTCATTTTCATGTTCCTCGGGGTGGAATACATTCAAAAAAGCGACATGGTTTTCGTGGGCGAGCTTTTCCTGTGGAGTTATCCCAAGGCCTATCTCAAAGTGGCGAAAGAACTGAATGTATAGGAAAGAACTCAATTTTATAGGTATCCATAACTTTTGAATCTGACCTCGGTTTCAAAATTAAGCTCATTTCATGTTCCTCGGGGTGGAATACATTCAAAAAAGCGACATGGTTTTCGTGGCGAGCTTTTCCTGTGGAGTTATCCCAAGGCCTATCTCAAAGTGGCGAAAGAACTGAATGTATAGGAAAGAACTCAATTTATAGGTATCCATAACTTTTGAATCTGACCTCGGTTTCAAAATTAAGCTCATTTTCATGTTCCTCGGGTGGAATACATTCAAAAAACGACATGGTTTTCGTGGGCGAGCTTTTCCTGTGGAGTTATCCCAAGGCCTATCTCAAAGTGGCGAAAGAACTGAATGTATAGGAAAGAACTCAATTTTATAGGTATCCATAACTTTTGAATCTGACCTCGGATTTCAAAATTAAGCTCATTTTCATGTTCCTCGGGGTGGAATACATTCAAAAACGACATGGTTTTAGGTGGGCGAGCTTTTCCTGTGGAGTTATCCCAAGGCCTATCTCAAAGTGGCGAAAGAACTGAATGTATAGGAAAGAACTCAATTTATAGGTATCCATAACTTTTGAATCTGACCTCGGTTTCAAAATTAAGCTCATTTTCATGTTCCTCGGGGTGGAATACATTCAAAAAACGACATGGTTTTCGTGGGCGAGCTTTTCCTGTGGAGTTATCCCAAGGCCTATCTCAAAGTGGCGAAAGAACTGAATGTATAGGAAAGAACTCAATTTTATAGGTATCCATAACTTTTGAATCTGACCTCGGATTTCAAAATTAAGCTCATTTTCATGTTCCTCGGGGTGGAATACATTCAAAAAACGACATGGTTTTAGGTGGCGAGCTTTTCCTGTGGAGTTATCCCAAGGCCTATCTCAAAGTGGCGAAAGAACTGAATGTATAGGAAAGAACTCAATTTTATAGGTATCCATAACTTTTGAATCTGACCTCGGATTTCAAAATTAAGCTCATTTTCATGTTCCTCGGGGTGGAATACATTCAAAAAAGCGACATGGTTTTAGTGGGCGAGCTTTTCCTGTGGAGTTATCCCAAGGCCTATCTCAAAGTGGCGAAAGAACTGAATGTATAGGAAAGAACTCAATTTTATAGGTATCCATAACTTTTGAATCTGACCTCGGATTTCAAAATTAAGCTCATTTTCATGTTCCTCGGGGTGGAATACATTCAAAAAGCGACATGGTTTTCGTGGTGAGCTTTTCCTGTGGAGTTATCCCAAGGCCTATCTCAAAGTGGCGAAAGAACTGAATGTATAGGAAAGAACTCAATTTATAGGTATCCATAACTTTTGAATCTGACCTCGGATTTCAAAATTAAGCTCATTTTCATGTTCCTCGGGGTGGAATACATTCAAAAAAGCGACATGGTTTTCGTGGCGAGCTTTCCTGTGGAGTTATCCCAAGGCCTATCTCAAAGTGGCGAAAGAACTGAATGTATAGGAAAGAACTCAATTTATAGGTATCCATAACTTTTGAATCTGACCTCGGATTTCAAAATTAAGCTCATTTTCATGTTCCTCGGGGTGGAATACATTCAAAAAAGCGACATGGTTTTGGTGGCGAGCTTTTCCTGTGGAGTTATCCCAAGGCCTATCTCAAAGTGGCGAAAGAACTGAATGTATAGGAAAGAACTCAATTTTATAGGTATCCATAACTTTTGAATCTGACCTCGGATTTCAAAATTAAGCTCATTTTCATGTTCCTCGGGGTGGAATACATTCAAAAACGACATGGTTTTCGTGGCGAGCTTTTCCTGTGGAGTTATCCCAAGGCCTATCTCAAAGTAGGCGAAAGAACTGAATGTATAGGAAAGAACTCAATTTTATAGGTATCCATAACTTTTGAATCTGACCTCGGTTTCAAAATTAAGCTCATTTTCATGTTCCTCGGGGTGGAATACATTCAAAAAAGCGACATGGTTTTCGTGGGCGAGCTTTCCTGTGGAGTTATCCCAAGGCCTATCTCAAAGTGGCGAAAGAACTGAATGTATAGGAAAGAACTCAATTTTATAGGTATCCATAACTTTTGAATCTGACCTCGGTTTCAAAATTAAGCTCATTTTCATGTTCCTCAGGGTGGAATACATTCAAAAAAGCGACATGGTTTTCGTGGGCGAGCTTTCCTGTGGAGTTATCCCAAGGCCTATCTCAAAGTGGCGAAAGAACTGAATGTATAGGAAAGAACTCAATTTTATAGGTATCCATAACTTTTGAATCTGACCTCGGTTTCAAAATTAAGCTCATTTTCATGTTCCTCAGGGTGGAATACATTCAAAAAACGACATGGTTTTAGGTGGCGAGCTTTCCTGTGGAGTTATCCCAAGGCCTATCTCAAAGTGGCGAAAGAACTGAATGTATAGGAAAGAACTCAATTTTATAGGTATCCATAACTTTTGAATCTGACCTCGGATTTCAAATTAAGCTCATTTTCATGTTCCTCGGGGTGGAATACATTCAAAAAACGACATGGTTTTAGGTGGGCGAGCTTTTCCTGTGGAGTTATCCCAAGGCCTATCTCAAAGTGGCGAAAAGAACTGAATGTATAGGAAAGAACTCAATTTTATAGGTATCCATAACTTTTGAATCTGACCTCGGATTTCAAAATTAAGCTCATTTTCATGTTCTCGGGGTGGAATACATTCAAAAAGCGACATGGTTTTCGTAGGCGAGCTTTCCTGTGGAGTTATCCCAAGGCCTATCTCAAAGTGGCGAAAGAACTGAATGTATAGGAAAGAACTCAATTTTATAGGTATCCATAACTTTTGAATCTGACCTCGGTTTCAAAATTAAGCTCATTTTCATGTTCCTCGGGGTGGAATACATTCAAAAAACGACATGGTTTTCGTGGCGAGCTTTTCCTGTGGAGTTATCCCAAGGCCTATCTCAAAGTGGCGAAAGAACTGAATGTATAGGAAAGAACTCAATTTTATAGGTATCCATAACTTTTGAATCTGACCTCGGATTTCAAAATTAAGCTCATTTTCATGTTCCTCGGGGTGGAATACATTCAAAAAACGACATGGTTTTAGGGGGCGAGCTTTTCCTGTGGAGTTATCCCAAGGCCTATCTCAAAGTGGCGAAAGAACTGAATGTATAGGAAAGAACTCAATTTTATAGGTATCCATAACTTTTGAATCTGACCTCAGTTTCAAAATTAAGCTCATTTTCATGTTCCTCGGGGTGGAATACATTCAAAAAACCGACATGGTTTTAGTGGCGAAAGCTTTCCCTGTGGAGTTATCCCAAGGCCTATCTCAAAGTGGCGAAAGAACTGAATGTATAGGAAAGAACTCAATTTTATAGGTATCCATAACTTTTGAATCTGACCTCGGATTTCAAAATTAAGCTCATTTTCATGTTCCTCGGGGTGGAATACATTCAAAAAACGACATGGTTTTCGTGGGCGAGCTTTCCCTGTGGAGTTATCCCAAGGCCTATCTCAAAGTGGCGAAAGAACTGAATGTATAGGAAAGAACTCAATTTTATAGGTATCCATAACTTTTGAATCTGACCTCGGTTTCAAAATTAAGCTCATTTTCATGTTCCTCGGGGTGGAATACATTCAAAAAAGCGACATGGTTTTCGTGGCGAGCTTTTCCTGTGGAGTTATCCCAAGGCCTATCTCAAAGTGGCGAAAGAACTGAATGTATAGGAAAGAACTCAATTTTATAGGTATCCATAACTTTTGAATCTGACCTCGGATTTCAAAATTAAGCTCATTTTCATGTTCCTCGGGGTGGAATACATTCAAAAAGCGACATGGTTTTCGTGAGGCGAGCTTTTCCTGTGGAGTTATCCCAAGGCCTATCTCAAAGTGGCGAAAGAACTGAATGTATAGGAAAGAACTCAATTTTATAGGTATCCATAACTTTTGAATCTGACCTCGGATTTCAAAATTAAGCTCATTTTCATGTTCCTCGGGGTGGAATACATTCAAAAAACGACATGGTTTTAGGTAGGGCGAGCTTTTCCTGTGGAGTTATCCCAAGGCCTATCTCAAAGTGGCGAAAGAACTGAATGTATAGGAAAGAACTCAATTTTATAGGTATCCATAACTTTTGAATCTGACCTCGGATTTCAAAATTAAGCTCATTTTCATGTTCCTCGGGGTGGAATACATTCAAAAAGCGACATGGTTTTTAGTGGCGAGCTTTTCCTGTGGAGTTATCCCAAGGCCTATCTCAAAGTGGCGAAAGAACTGAATGTATAGGAAAGAACTCAATTTTATAGGTATCCATAACTTTTGAATCTGACCTCGGATTTCAAAATTAAGCTCATTTTCATGTTCCTCGGGGTGGAATACATTCAAAAAGCGACATGGTTTTCGTGGCGAGCTTTTCCTGTGGAGTTATCCCAAGGCCTATCTCAAAGTGGCGAAAGAACTGAATGTATAGGAAAGAACTCAATTTTATAGGTATCCATAACTTTTGAATCTGACCTCGGATTTCAAAATTAAGCTCATTTTCATGTTCCTCGGGGTGGAATACATTCAAAAAGCGACATGGTTTTCGTGGGCGAGCTTTTCCTGTGGAGTTATCCCAAGGCCTATCTCAAAGTGGCGAAAGAACTGAATGTATAGGAAAGAACTCAATTTTATAGGTATCCATAACTTTTGAATCTGACCTCGGTTTCAAAATTAAGCTCATTTTCATGTTCCTCGGGGTGGAATACATTCAAAAAACGACATGGTTTTCGGTAGTGAGCTTTTCCTGTGGAGTTATCCCAAGGCCTATCTCAAAGTGGCGAAAGAACTGAATGTATAGGAAAGAACTCAATTTTATAGGTATCCATAACTTTTGAATCTGACCTCGGATTTCAAAATTAAGCTCATTTTCATGTTCCTCGGGGTGGAATACATTCAAAAAACGACATGGTTTTGGTAGGCGAGCTTTTCCTGTGGAGTTATCCCAAGGCCTATCTCAAAGTGGCGAAAAGAACTGAATGTATAGGAAAGAACTCAATTTTATAGGTATCCATAACTTTTGAATCTGACCTCGGTTTCAAAATTAAGCTCATTTTCATGTTCCTCGGGGTGGAATACATTCAAAAAAGCGACATGGTTTTGGTGAGAGCTTTTCCTGTGGAGTTATCCCAAGGCCTATCTCAAAGTGGCGAAAGAACTGAATGTATAGGAAAGAACTCAATTTTATAGGTATCCATAACTTTTGAATCTGACCTCGGATTTCAAAATTAAGCTCATTTTCATGTTCCTCGGGGTGGAATACATTCAAAAAACGACATGGTTTTAGTGGGGCGAGCTTTCCTGTGGAGTTATCCCAAGGCCTATCTCAAAGTGGCGAAAGAACTGAATGTATAGGAAAGAACTCAATTTTATAGGTATCCATAACTTTTGAATCTGACCTCGGTTTCAAAATTAAGCTCATTTTCATGTTCCTCGGGGTGGAATACATTCAAAAAATGACATGGTTTTCGTAGGCGAGCTTTCCCTGTGGAGTTATCCCAAGGCCTATCTCAAAGTGGCGAAAGAACTGAATGTATAGGAAAGAACTCAATTTATAGGTATCCATAACTTTTGAATCTGACCTCGGTTTCAAAATTAAGCTCATTTTCATGTTCCTCGGGGTGGAATACATTCAAAAAACGACATGGTTTTAGTGGGCGAGCTTTTCCTGTGGAGTTATCCCAAGGCCTATCTCAAAGTGGCGAAAGAACTGAATGTATAGGAAAGAACTCAATTTTATAGGTATCCATAACTTTTGAATCTGACCTCGGATTTCAAAATTAAGCTCATTTTCATGTTCCTCGGGGTGGAATACATTCAAAAAGCGACATGGTTTTCGTGGCGAGCTTTCCCTGTGGAGTTATCCCAAGGCCTATCTCAAAGTGGCGAAAGAACTGAATGTATAGGAAAGAACTCAATTTTATAGGTATCCATAACTTTTGAATCTGACCTCGGATTTCAAAATTAAGCTCATTTTCATGTTCCTCGGGGTGGAATACATTCAAAAAACGACATGGTTTTCGTGGCGAGCTTTCCTGTGGAGTTATCCCAAGGCCTATCTCAAAGTGGCGAAAGAACTGAATGTATAGGAAAGAACTCAATTTTATAGGTATCCATAACTTTTGAATCTGACCTCGGATTTCAAAATTAAGCTCATTTTCATGTTCCTCGGGGTGGAATACATTCAAAAAGCGACATGGTTTTAGTGGCGAGCTTTTCCTGTGGAGTTATCCCAAGGCCTATCTCAAAGTGGCGAAAGAACTGAATGTATAGGAAAGAACTCAATTTTATAGGTATCCATAACTTTTGAATCTGACCTCGGATTTCAAAATTAAGCTCATTTTCATGTTCCTCGGGGTGGAATACATTCAAAAAGCGACATGGTTTTAGTGGCGAGCTTTCCCTGTGGAGTTATCCCAAGGCCTATCTCAAAGTGGCGAAAGAACTGAATGTATAGGAAAGAACTCAATTTTATAGGTATCCATAACTTTTGAATCTGACCTCGGATTTCAAAATTAAGCTCATTTTCATGTTCCTCGGGGTGGAATACATTCAAAAAACGACATGGTTTTCGTGGGCGAGCTTTTCCTGTGGAGTTATCCCAAGGCCTATCTCAAAGTGGCGAAAGAACTGAATGTATAGGAAAGAACTCAATTTTATAGGTATCCATAACTTTTGAATCTGACCTCGGATTTCAAAATTAAGCTCATTTTCATGTTCCTCGGGGTGGAATACATTCAAAAAAGCGACATGGTTTTCGTGGGCGAGCTTTTCCTGTGGAGTTATCCCAAGGCCTATCTCAAAGTGGCGAAAGAACTGAATGTATAGGAAAGAACTCAATTTTATAGGTATCCATAACTTTTGAATCTGACCTCGGATTTCAAAATTAAGCTCATTTTCATGTTCCTCGGGGTGGAATACATTCAAAAAGCGACATGGTTTTCGTGGGCGAGCTTTCCCTGTGGAGTTATCCCAAGGCCTATCTCAAAGTGGCGAAAGAACTGAATGTATAGGAAAGAACTCAATTTTATAGGTATCCATAACTTTTGAATCTGACCTCGGATTTCAAAATTAAGCTCATTTTCATGTTCCTCGGGGTGGAATACATTCAAAAAAGCGACATGGTTTTGGTAGGCGAGCTTTCCCTGTGGAGTTATCCCAAGGCCTATCTCAAAGTGGCGAAAGAACTGAATGTATAGGGAAAGAACTCAATTTTATAGGTATCCATAACTTTTGAATCTGACCTCGGTTTCAAAATTAAGCTCATTTTCATGTTCCTCGGGGTGGAATACATTCAAAAAGCGACATGGTTTTAGTAGGAGCTTTTCCTGTGGAGTTATCCCAAGGCCTATCTCAAAGTGGCGAAAGAACTGAATGTATAGGAAAGAACTCAATTTTATAGGTATCCATAACTTTTGAATCTGACCTCGGATTTCAAAATTAAGCTCATTTTCATGTTCCTCGGGGTGGAATACATTCAAAAAAGCGACATGGTTTTAGTGGCGAGCTTTTCCTGTGGAGTTATCCCAAGGCCTATCTCAAAGTGGCGAAAGAACTGAATGTATAGGAAAGAACTCAATTTTATAGGTATCCATAACTTTTGAATCTGACCTCGGTTTCAAAATTAAGCTCATTTTCATGTTCCTCGGGGTGGAATACATTCAAAAAACGACATGGTTTTCGTGGGCGAGCTTTTCCTGTGGAGTTATCCCAAGGCCTATCTCAAAGTGGCGAAAGAACTGAATGTATAGGAAGAACTCAATTTATAGGTATCCATAACTTTTGAATCTGACCTCGGATTTCAAAATTAAGCTCATTTTCATGTTCCTCGGGGTGGAATACATTCAAAAAGCGACATGGTTTTGTGGGAGCTTTTCCTGTGGAGTTATCCCAAGGCCTATCTCAAAGTGGCGAAAGAACTGAATGTATAGGAAAGAACTCAATTTTATAGGTATCCATAACTTTTGAATCTGACCTCGGATTTCAAAATTAAGCTCATTTTCATGTTCCTCGGGTGGAATACATTCAAAAAAGCGACATGGTTTTCGTGGCGAGCTTTCCCTGTGGAGTTATCCCAAGGCCTATCTCAAAGTGGCGAAAGAACTGAATGTATAGGAAAGAACTCAATTTTATAGGTATCCATAACTTTTGAATCTGACCTCGGATTTCAAAATTAAGCTCATTTTCATGTTCCTCGGGGTGGAATACATTCAAAAAAGCGACATGGTTTTCGTGGGCGAGCTTTTCCTGTGGAGTTATCCCAAGGCCTATCTCAAAGTGGCGAAAGAACTGAATGTATAGGAAAGAACTCAATTTTATAGGTATCCATAACTTTTGAATCTGACCTCGGATTTCAAAATTAAGCTCATTTTCATGTTCCTCGGGGTGGAATACATTCAAAAAGCGACATGGTTTTAGGTAGGCGAGCTTTTCCTGTGGAGTTATCCCAAGGCCTATCTCAAAGTGGCGAAAGAACTGAATGTATAGGAAAGAACTCAATTTTATAGGTATCCATAACTTTTGAATCTGACCTCGGATTTCAAAATTAAGCTCATTTTCATGTTCCTCGGGGTGGAATACATTCAAAAAACGACATGGTTTTAGTGGCGAGCTTTTCCTGTGGAGTTATCCCAAGGCCTATCTCAAAGTGGCGAAAGAACTGAATGTATAGGAAAGAACTCAATTTTATAGGTATCCATAACTTTTGAATCTGACCTCGGATTTCAAAATTAAGCTCATTTTCATGTTCCTCGGGGTGGAATACATTCAAAAAAGCGACATGGTTTTCGTGGCGAGCTTTTCCTGTGGAGTTATCCCAAGGCCTATCTCAAAGTGGCGAAAGAACTGAATGTATAGGAAAGAACTCAATTTTATAGGTATCCATAACTTTTGAATCTGACCTCGGATTTCAAAATTAAGCTCATTTTCATGTTCCTCGGGGTGGAATACATTCAAAAAACGACATGGTTTTAGGTGGGAGAGCTTTTCCTGTGGAGTTATCCCAAGGCCTATCTCAAAGTGGCGAAAGAACTGAATGTATAGGAAAGAACTCAATTTTATAGGTATCCATAACTTTTGAATCTGACCTCGGATTTCAAAATTAAGCTCATTTTCATGTTCCTCGGGGTGGAATACATTCAAAAAACGACATGGTTTTAGTGGGCGACTTTTCCTGTGGAGTTATCCCAAGGCCTATCTCAAAGTGGCGAAAGAACTGAATGTATAGGAAAGAACTCAATTTTATAGGTATCCATAACTTTTGAATCTGACCTCGGATTTCAAAATTAAGCTCATTTTCATGTTCCTCGGGGTGGAATACATTCAAAAAAGCGACATGGTTTTGTGGGCGAGCTTTCCCTGTGGAGTTATCCCAAGGCCTATCTCAAAGTGGCGAAAGAACTGAATGTATAGGAAAGAACTCAATTTATAGGTATCCATAACTTTTGAATCTGACCTCGGATTTCAAAATTAAGCTCATTTTCATGTTCCTCGGGGTGGAATACATTCAAAAAGCGACATGGTTTTCGTGGGCGAGCTTTTCCTGTGGAGTTATCCCAAGGCCTATCTCAAAGTGGCGAAAGAACTGAATGTATAGGAAAGAACTCAATTTTATAGGTATCCATAACTTTTGAATCTGACCTCGGATTTCAAAATTAAGCTCATTTTCATGTTCCTCGGGGTGGAATACATTCAAAAAACGACATGGTTTTCGTGGGCGAGCTTTTCCTGTGGAGTTATCCCAAGGCCTATCTCAAAGTGGCGAAAGAACTGAATGTATAGGAAAGAACTCAATTTTATAGGTATCCATAACTTTTGAATCTGACCTCGGATTTCAAAATTAAGCTCATTTTCATGTTCCTCGGGGTGGAATACATTCAAAAAGCGACATGGTTTTCGTGGCGAGCTTTTCCTGTGGAGTTATCCCAAGGCCTATCTCAAAGTGGCGAAAGAACTGAATGTATAGGAAAGAACTCAATTTTATAGGTATCCATAACTTTTGAATCTGACCTCGGATTTCAAAATTAAGCTCATTTTCATGTTCCTCGGGGTGGAATACATTCAAAAAGCGACATGGTTTTCGTGGGCGAGCTTTCCTGTGGAGTTATCCCAAGGCCTATCTCAAAGTGGCGAAAGAACTGAATGTATAGGAAAGAACTCAATTTTATAGGTATCCATAACTTTTGAATCTGACCTCGGATTTCAAAATTAAGCTCATTTTCATGTTCCTCGGGGTGGAATACATTCAAAAAACGACATGGTTTTAATGGCGAGCTTTTCCTGTGGAGTTATCCCAAGGCCTATCTCAAAGTGGCGAAAGAACTGAATGTATAGGAAAGAACTCAATTTTATAGGTATCCATAACTTTTGAATCTGACCTCGGATTTCAAAATTAAGCTCATTTTCATGTTCCTCGGGGTGGAATACATTCAAAAAACGACATGGTTTTCGTGGCGAGCTTTTCCTGTGGAGTTATCCCAAGGCCTATCTCAAAGTGGCGAAAGAACTGAATGTATAGGAAAGAACTCAATTTTATAGGTATCCATAACTTTTGAATCTGACCTCGGATTTCAAAATTAAGCTCATTTTCATGTTCCTCGGGGTGGAATACATTCAAAAAACGACATGGTTTTCGTGGGCGAGCTTTTCCTGTGGAGTTATCCCAAGGCCTATCTCAAAGTGGCGAAAGAACTGAATGTATAGGAAAGAACTCAATTTTATAGGTATCCATAACTTTTGAATCTGACCTCGGATTTCAAAATTAAGCTCATTTTCATGTTCCTCGGGGTGGAATACATTCAAAAAGCGACATGGTTTTAATGGCGAGCTTTTCCTGTGGAGTTATCCCAAGGCCTATCTCAAAGTGGCGAAAGAACTGAATGTATAGGAAAGAACTCAATTTTATAGGTATCCATAACTTTTGAATCTGACCTCGGATTTCAAAATTAAGCTCATTTTCATGTTCCTCGGGGTGGAATACATTCAAAAAAGCGACATGGTTTTCGTGGGCGAGCTTTTCCTGTGGAGTTATCCCAAGGCCTATCTCAAAGTGGCGAAAGAACTGAATGTATAGGAAAGAACTCAATTTTATAGGTATCCATAACTTTTGAATCTGACCTCGGATTTCAAAATTAAGCTCATTTTCATGTTCCTCGGGGTGGAATACATTCAAAAAGCGACATGGTTTTCGTGGGCGAGCTTTTCCTGTGGAGTTATCCCAAGGCCTATCTCAAAGTGGCGAAAGAACTGAATGTATAGGAAAGAACTCAATTTTATAGGTATCCATAACTTTTGAATCTGACCTCGGTTTCAAAATTAAGCTCATTTTCATGTTCCTCGGGGTGGAATACATTCAAAAAGCGACATGGTTTTCGTGGCGAGCTTTTCCTGTGGAGTTATCCCAAGGCCTATCTCAAAGTGGCGAAAGAACTGAATGTATAGGAAAGAACTCAATTTTATAGGTATCCATAACTTTTGAATCTGACCTCGGATTTCAAAATTAAGCTCATTTTCATGTTCCTCGGGGTGGAATACATTCAAAAACGACATGGTTTTAGTGGCGAGCTTTTCCTGTGGAGTTATCCCAAGGCCTATCTCAAAGTGGCGAAAGAACTGAATGTATAGGAAAGAACTCAATTTTATAGGTATCCATAACTTTTGAATCTGACCTCGGATTTCAAAATTAAGCTCATTTTCATGTTCCTCGGGGTGGAATACATTCAAAAAGCGACATGGTTTTCGTAGGCGAGCTTTTCCTGTGGAGTTATCCCAAGGCCTATCTCAAAGTGGCGAAAGAACTGAATGTATAGGAAAGAACTCAATTTTATAGGTATCCATAACTTTTGAATCTGACCTCGGATTTCAAATTAAGCTCATTTTCATGTTCCTCGGGGTGGAATACATTCAAAAAACGACATGGTTTTCGTGGGCGAGCTTTTCCTGTGGAGTTATCCCAAGGCCTATCTCAAAGTGGCGAAAGAACTGAATGTATAGGAAAGAACTCAATTTTATAGGTATCCATAACTTTTGAATCTGACCTCGGATTTCAAAATTAAGCTCATTTTCATGTTCCTCGGGGTGGAATACATTCAAAAAAGCGACATGGTTTTCGTGGGCGAGCTTTTCCTGTGGAGTTATCCCAAGGCCTATCTCAAAGTGGCGAAAGAACTGAATGTATAGGAAAGAACTCAATTTTATAGGTATCCATAACTTTTGAATCTGACCTCGGATTTCAAAATTAAGCTCATTTTCATGTTCCTCGGGGTGGAATACATTCAAAAAACGACATGGTTTTCGTAGTGAGCTTTCCCTGTGGAGTTATCCCAAGGCCTATCTCAAAGTGGCGAAAGAACTGAATGTATAGGAAAGAACTCAATTTTATAGGTATCCATAACTTTTGAATCTGACCTCGGATTTCAAAATTAAGCTCATTTCATGTTCCTCGGGGTGGAATACATTCAAAAAACGACATGGTTTTCGTGGCGAGCTTTTCCTGTGGAGTTATCCCAAGGCCTATCTCAAAGTGGCGAAAGAACTGAATGTATAGGAAAGAACTCAATTTTATAGGTATCCATAACTTTTGAATCTGACCTCGGATTTCAAAATTAAGCTCATTTCATGTTCCTCGGGGTGGAATACATTCAAAAAGCGACATGGTTTTCGTGGGCGAGCTTTTCCTGTGGAGTTATCCCAAGGCCTATCTCAAAGTGGCGAAAGAACTGAATGTATAGGAAAGAACTCAATTTTATAGGTATCCATAACTTTTGAATCTGACCTCGGATTTCAAAATTAAGCTCATTTTCATGTTCCTCGGGGTGGAATACATTCAAAAAAGCGACATGGTTTTCGTGGGCGAGCTTTCCCTGTGGAGTTATCCCAAGGCCTATCTCAAAGTGGCGAAAGAACTGAATGTATAGGAAAGAACTCAATTTTATAGGTATCCATAACTTTTGAATCTGACCTCGGATTTCAAAATTAAGCTCATTTTCATGTTCCTCGGGGTGGAATACATTCAAAAAGCGACATGGTTTTCGTGGCGAGCTTTCCTGTGGAGTTATCCCAAGGCCTATCTCAAAGTGGCGAAAGAACTGAATGTATAGGAAAGAACTCAATTTTATAGGTATCCATAACTTTTGAATCTGACCTCGGATTTCAAAATTAAGCTCATTTTCATGTTCCTCGGGGTGGAATACATTCAAAAAACGACATGGTTTTCGTGGCGAGCTTTTCCTGTGGAGTTATCCCAAGGCCTATCTCAAAGTGGCGAAAGAACTGAATGTATAGGAAAGAACTCAATTTTATAGGTATCCATAACTTTTGAATCTGACCTCGGATTTCAAAATTAAGCTCATTTTCATGTTCCTCGGGGTGGAATACATTCAAAAAGCGACATGGTTTTAGTGGCGAGCTTTTCCTGTGGAGTTATCCCAAGGCCTATCTCAAAGTGGCGAAAGAACTGAATGTATAGGAAAGAACTCAATTTTATAGGTATCCATAACTTTTGAATCTGACCTCGGATTTCAAAATTAAGCTCATTTTCATGTTCCTCGGGGTGGAATACATTCAAAAAAGCGACATGGTTTTAGGTGGGCGAGCTTTTCCTGTGGAGTTATCCCAAGGCCTATCTCAAAGTGGCGAAAAGAACTGAATGTATAGGAAAGAACTCAATTTTATAGGTATCCATAACTTTTGAATCTGACCTCGGATTTCAAAATTAAGCTCATTTTCATGTTCCTCGGGTGGAATACATTCAAAAAAGCGACATGGTTTTGGGCGAGCTTTTCCTGTGGAGTTATCCCAAGGCCTATCTCAAAGTGGCGAAAGAACTGAATGTATAGGAAAGAACTCAATTTTATAGGTATCCATAACTTTTGAATCTGACCTCGGATTTCAAAATTAAGCTCATTTTCATGTTCCTCGGGGTGGAATACATTCAAAAAGCGACATGGTTTTAGTGGGCGAGCTTTTCCTGTGGAGTTATCCCAAGGCCTATCTCAAAGTGGCGAAAGAACTGAATGTATAGGAAAGAACTCAATTTTATAGGTATCCATAACTTTTGAATCTGACCTCGGATTTCAAAATTAAGCTCATTTTCATGTTCCTCGGGGTGGAATACATTCAAAAAGCGACATGGTTTTCGGTGGCGAGCTTTTCCTGTGGAGTTATCCCAAGGCCTATCTCAAAGTGGCGAAAGAACTGAATGTATAGGAAAGAACTCAATTTATAGGTATCCATAACTTTTGAATCTGACCTCGGATTTCAAAATTAAGCTCATTTTCATGTTCCTCGGGGTGGAATACATTCAAAAAAGCGACATGGTTTCGTGGCGAGCTTTTCCTGTGGAGTTATCCCAAGGCCTATCTCAAAGTGGCGAAAGAACTGAATGTATAGGAAAGAACTCAATTTTATAGGTATCCATAACTTTTGAATCTGACCTCGGTTTCAAAATTAAGCTCATTTTCATGTTCCTCGGGGTGGAATACATTCAAAAAGCGACATGGTTTTAGTGGGCAGACTTTTCCTGTGGAGTTATCCCAAGGCCTATCTCAAAGTGGCGAAAGAACTGAATGTATAGGAAAGAACTCAATTTTATAGGTATCCATAACTTTTGAATCTGACCTCGGATTTCAAAATTAAGCTCATTTTCATGTTCCTCGGGGTGGAATACATTCAAAAAGCGACATGGTTTTAGGTGGCGAGCTTTTCCTGTGGAGTTATCCCAAGGCCTATCTCAAAGTGGCGAAAGAACTGAATGTATAGGAAAGAACTCAATTTTATAGGTATCCATAACTTTTGAATCTGACCTCGGTTTCAAAATTAAGCTCATTTTCATGTTCCTCGGGGTGGAATACATTCAAAAAACGACATGGTTTTCGTGGCGAGCTTTTCCTGTGGAGTTATCCCAAGGCCTATCTCAAAGTGGCGAAAGAACTGAATGTATAGGAAAGAACTCAATTTTATAGGTATCCATAACTTTTGAATCTGACCTCGGATTTCAAAATTAAGCTCATTTTCATGTTCCTCGGGGTGGAATACATTCAAAAAACGACATGGTTTTCGTGGGCGAGCTTTTCCTGTGGAGTTATCCCAAGGCCTATCTCAAAGTGGCGAAAGAACTGAATGTATAGGAAAGAACTCAATTTTATAGGTATCCATAACTTTTGAATCTGACCTCGGATTTCAAAATTAAGCTCATTTTCATGTTCCTCGGGGTGGAATACATTCAAAAAAGCGACATGGTTTTCGTGGGCGAGCTTTTCCTGTGGAGTTATCCCAAGGCCTATCTCAAAGTGGCGAAAGAACTGAATGTATAGGAAAGAACTCAATTTTATAGGTATCCATAACTTTTGAATCTGACCTCGGATTTCAAAATTAAGCTCATTTTCATGTTCCTCGGGGTGGAATACATTCAAAAAACGACATGGTTTTCGTGGGCGAGCTTTTCCTGTGGAGTTATCCCAAGGCCTATCTCAAAGTGGCGAAAGAACTGAATGTATAGGAAAGAACTCAATTTTATAGGTATCCATAACTTTTGAATCTGACCTCGGATTTCAAAATTAAGCTCATTTTCATGTTCCTCGGGGTGGAATACATTCAAAAAACGACATGGTTTTAGTAGGCGAGCTTTCCTGTGGAGTTATCCCAAGGCCTATCTCAAAGTGGCGAAAGAACTGAATGTATAGGAAAGAACTCAATTTTATAGGTATCCATAACTTTTGAATCTGACCTCGGATTTCAAAATTAAGCTCATTTTCATGTTCCTCGGGGTGGAATACATTCAAAAAGCGACATGGTTTTAGTAGGCGAGCTTTTCCTGTGGAGTTATCCCAAGGCCTATCTCAAAGTGGCGAAAGAACTGAATGTATAGGAAAGAACTCAATTTTATAGGTATCCATAACTTTTGAATCTGACCTCGGATTTCAAAATTAAGCTCATTTTCATGTTCCTCGGGGTGGAATACATTCAAAAAAGCGACATGGTTTTCGTGGCGAGCTTTTCCTGTGGAGTTATCCCAAGGCCTATCTCAAAGTGGCGAAAGAACTGAATGTATAGGAAAGAACTCAATTTTATAGGTATCCATAACTTTTGAATCTGACCTCGGTTTCAAAATTAAGCTCATTTTCATGTTCCTCGGGGTGGAATACATTCAAAAAAGCGACATGGTTTTAGGTGGCGAGCTTTTCCTGTGGAGTTATCCCAAGGCCTATCTCAAAGTGGCGAAAGAACTGAATGTATAGGAAAGAACTCAATTTTATAGGTATCCATAACTTTTGAATCTGACCTCGGATTTCAAAATTAAGCTCATTTTCATGTTCCTCGGGGTGGAATACATTCAAAAAAGCGACATGGTTTTCGTGGCGAGCTTTTCCTGTGGAGTTATCCCAAGGCCTATCTCAAAGTGGCGAAAGAACTGAATGTATAGGAAAGAACTCAATTTTATAGGTATCCATAACTTTTGAATCTGACCTCGGATTTCAAAATTAAGCTCATTTTCATGTTCCTCGGGGTGGAATACATTCAAAAAGCGACATGGTTTTCGTGGGCGAGCTTTTCCTGTGGAGTTATCCCAAGGCCTATCTCAAAGTGGCGAAAGAACTGAATGTATAGGAAAGAACTCAATTTATAGGTATCCATAACTTTTGAATCTGACCTCGGATTTCAAAATTAAGCTCATTTTCATGTTCCTCGGGGTGGAATACATTCAAAAAACGACATGGTTTTCGTGGGCGGGCTTTTCCTGTGGAGTTATCCCAAGGCCTATCTCAAAGTGGCGAAAGAACTGAATGTATAGGAAAGAACTCAATTTTATAGGTATCCATAACTTTTGAATCTGACCTCGGATTTCAAAATTAAGCTCATTTTCATGTTCCTCGGGGTGGAATACATTCAAAAAGCGACATGGTTTTGTAGGCGAGCTTTTCCTGTGGAGTTATCCCAAGGCCTATCTCAAAGTGGCGAAAGAACTGAATGTATAGGAAAGAACTCAATTTTATAGGTATCCATAACTTTTGAATCTGACCTCGGATTTCAAAATTAAGCTCATTTTCATGTTCCTCGGGGTGGAATACATTCAAAAAACGACATGGTTTTCGTGGGCGAGCTTTTCCTGTGGAGTTATCCCAAGGCCTATCTCAAAGTGGCGAAAGAACTGAATGTATAGGAAAGAACTCAATTTTATAGGTATCCATAACTTTTGAATCTGACCTCGGTTTCAAAATTAAGCTCATTTTCATGTTCCTCGGGGTGGAATACATTCAAAAAAGCGACATGGTTTTCGTGGGCGAGCTTTCCTGTGGAGTTATCCCAAGGCCTATCTCAAAGTGGCGAAAGAACTGAATGTATAGGAAAGAACTCAATTTTATAGGTATCCATAACTTTTGAATCTGACCTCGGATTTCAAAATTAAGCTCATTTTCATGTTCCTCGGGGTGGAATACATTCAAAAACGACATGGTTTTCGTGGGCGAGCTTTCCCTGTGGAGTTATCCCAAGGCCTATCTCAAAGTGGCGAAAGAACTGAATGTATAGGAAAGAACTCAATTTATAGGTATCCATAACTTTTGAATCTGACCTCGGATTTCAAAATTAAGCTCATTTTCATGTTCCTCGGGGTGGAATACATTCAAAAAGCGACATGGTTTTGTGGGCGAGCTTTTCCTGTGGAGTTATCCCAAGGCCTATCTCAAAGTGGCGAAAGAACTGAATGTATAGGAAAGAACTCAATTTTATAGGTATCCATAACTTTTGAATCTGACCTCGGATTTCAAAATTAAGCTCATTTCATGTTCCTCGGGGTGGAATACATTCAAAAAACGACATGGTTTTGGTGGCGAGCTTTTCCTGTGGAGTTATCCCAAGGCCTATCTCAAAGTGGCGAAAGAACTGAATGTATAGGAAAGAACTCAATTTTATAGGTATCCATAACTTTTGAATCTGACCTCGGTTTCAAAATTAAGCTCATTTTCATGTTCCTCGGGGTGGAATACATTCAAAAAGCGACATGGTTTTAGGTGGCGAGCTTTTCCTGTGGAGTTATCCCAAGGCCTATCTCAAAGTGGCGAAAAGAACTGAATGTATAGGAAAGAACTCAATTTTATAGGTATCCATAACTTTTGAATCTGACCTCGGATTTCAAAATTAAGCTCATTTTCATGTTCCTCGGGGTGGAATACATTCAAAAAAGCGACATGGTTTTAGGTGGGCGAGCTTTCCTGTGGAGTTATCCCAAGGCCTATCTCAAAGTGGCGAAAGAACTGAATGTATAGGAAAGAACTCAATTTTATAGGTATCCATAACTTTTGAATCTGACCTCGGATTTCAAAATTAAGCTCATTTTCATGTTCCTCGGGGTGGAATACATTCAAAAAGCGACATGGTTTTCGTGGGCGAGCTTTTCCTGTGGAGTTATCCCAAGGCCTATCTCAAAGTGGCGAAAGAACTGAATGTATAGGAAAGAACTCAATTTTATAGGTATCCATAACTTTTGAATCTGACCTCGGATTTCAAAATTAAGCTCATTTTCATGTTCCTCGGGGTGGAATACATTCAAAAAGCGACATGGTTTTCGTGGGCGAGCTTTCCCTGTGGAGTTATCCCAAGGCCTATCTCAAAGTGGCGAAAGAACTGAATGTATAGGAAAGAACTCAATTTATAGGTATCCATAACTTTTGAATCTGACCTCGGATTTCAAAATTAAGCTCATTTTCATGTTCCTCGGGGTGGAATACATTCAAAAAACGACATGGTTTTAGGTAGGCGAGCTTTTCCTGTGGAGTTATCCCAAGGCCTATCTCAAAGTGGCGAAAGAACTGAATGTATAGGAAAGAACTCAATTTTATAGGTATCCATAACTTTTGAATCTGACCTCGGATTTCAAAATTAAGCTCATTTTCATGTTCCTCGGGGTGGAATACATTCAAAAAACGACATGGTTTTCGTGGGCGAGCTTTCCTGTGGAGTTATCCCAAGGCCTATCTCAAAGTGGCGAAAGAACTGAATGTATAGGAAAGAACTCAATTTTATAGGTATCCATAACTTTTGAATCTGACCTCGGATTTCAAAATTAAGCTCATTTTCATGTTCCTCGGGGTGGAATACATTCAAAAAACGACATGGTTTTCGTGGCGAGCTTTTCCTGTGGAGTTATCCCAAGGCCTATCTCAAAGTGGCGAAAGAACTGAATGTATAGGAAAGAACTCAATTTTATAGGTATCCATAACTTTTGAATCTGACCTCGGATTTCAAAATTAAGCTCATTTTCATGTTCCTCGGGGTGGAATACATTCAAAAAAAGCGACATGGTTTTAGTGGGCGAGCTTTTCCTGTGGAGTTATCCCAAGGCCTATCTCAAAGTGGCGAAAGAACTGAATGTATAGGAAAGAACTCAATTTTATAGGTATCCATAACTTTTGAATCTGACCTCGGATTTCAAAATTAAGCTCATTTTCATGTTCCTCGGGGTGGAATACATTCAAAAAACGACATGGTTTTCGTGGCGAGCTTTCCCTGTGGAGTTATCCCAAGGCCTATCTCAAAGTGGCGAAAGAACTGAATGTATAGGAAGAACTCAATTTTATAGGTATCCATAACTTTTGAATCTGACCTCGGATTTCAAAATTAAGCTCATTTTCATGTTCCTCGGGGTGGAATACATTCAAAAAACGACATGGTTTTAGTGGCGAGCTTTTCCTGTGGAGTTATCCCAAGGCCTATCTCAAAGTGGCGAAAGAACTGAATGTATAGGAAAGAACTCAATTTTATAGGTATCCATAACTTTTGAATCTGACCTCGGATTTCAAAATTAAGCTCATTTTCATGTTCCTCGGGGTGGAATACATTCAAAAAACGACATGGTTTTAGGTGGGCGAGCTTTTCCTGTGGAGTTATCCCAAGGCCTATCTCAAAGTGGCGAAAGAACTGAATGTATAGGAAAGAACTCAATTTTATAGGTATCCATAACTTTTGAATCTGACCTCGGATTTCAAAATTAAGCTCATTTTCATGTTCCTCGGGGTGGAATACATTCAAAAAAGCGACATGGTTTTCGTGGCGAGCTTTCCCTGTGGAGTTATCCCAAGGCCTATCTCAAAGTGGCGAAAGAACTGAATGTATAGGAAAGAACTCAATTTTATAGGTATCCATAACTTTTGAATCTGACCTCGGATTTCAAAATTAAGCTCATTTTCATGTTCCTCGGGGTGGAATACATTCAAAAAACGACATGGTTTTAGGTGGCGAGCTTTTCCTGTGGAGTTATCCCAAGGCCTATCTCAAAGTGGCGAAAAGAACTGAATGTATAGGAAAGAACTCAATTTTATAGGTATCCATAACTTTTGAATCTGACCTCGGTTTCAAAATTAAGCTCATTTTCATGTTCCTCGGGGTGGAATACATTCAAAAAGCGACATGGTTTTAGTGTAGGCGAGCTTTTCCTGTGGAGTTATCCCAAGGCCTATCTCAAAGTGGCGAAAGAACTGAATGTATAGGAAAGAACTCAATTTTATAGGTATCCATAACTTTTGAATCTGACCTCGGATTTCAAAATTAAGCTCATTTCATGTTCCTCGGGGTGGAATACATTCAAAAAACGACATGGTTTTAGTGGCGAGCTTTTCCTGTGGAGTTATCCCAAGGCCTATCTCAAAGTGGCGAAAGAACTGAATGTATAGGAAAGAACTCAATTTTATAGGTATCATAACTTTTGAATCTGACCTCGGATTTCAAAATTAAGCTCATTTTCATGTTCCTCGGGGTGGAATACATTCAAAAAACGACATGGTTTTTCGTGGGCGAGCTTTTCCTGTGGAGTTATCCCAAGGCCTATCTCAAAGTGGCGAAAAGAACTGAATGTATAGGAAAGAACTCAATTTTATAGGTATCCATAACTTTTGAATCTGACCTCGGTTCAAAATTAAGCTCATTTTCATGTTCCTCGGGGTGGAATACATTCAAAAAACGACATGGTTTTAGTAGGCGAGCTTTTCCTGTGGAGTTATCCCAAGGCCTATCTCAAAGTGGCGAAAGAACTGAATGTATAGGAAAGAACTCAATTTTATAGGTATCCATAACTTTTGAATCTGACCTCGGATTTCAAAATTAAGCTCATTTTCATGTTCCTCGGGGTGGAATACATTCAAAAAAAGCGACATGGT
>NW_028263035.1:0-26648 GCF_049901735.1 Notechis scutatus | reverse complement strand
CGACAGTCCAACAACAAACCGCAGCCTAACCAGGAGCCCCCAAGAAGAGAACTGTGGTGACCTGGGGCGTGGCACAAAGGCAACACAGTCAAATAAGCAAGAAGAGTCCCTTTATTATCTCCAACTTTGCCCCCAATGTCCAGGTTACTTTCAGCTCGAGAAAAAACTTCCCAAGAATAGTCTTTAAGTGGAGGAAATTCAGTCTGAAAACAAAGTACATATAAACCGTAAATAAAAATCCACACAAACCACGCTGCAGCAATTAACTGTACAGGGCGGGAGAAGGAATTGCAGACTTATTTTTTTTATTTTTTTTTATTAATTTTCAATAAACATACACAAACAAAACACAAAACATGAAAACATAAAACTTCTTTTTGGAAAACGGCTTAGTCCCGGGTTACATCTTTTTGTACAGACATAAATAAAATTCATGCTCACTTTACCATTTCATATCTTATTTACCATTCTACATTTTCTGTAAAGCTTCTCCCCTCTTTTCACTCTCTTAATTCTATTTTATTTCTTTCATCTCGATTTAAATCATTATGCTTGTATCTTTTGTCTGTTCTATTTCAATTATCTATTATCTTTTCTTATTAACACAAAATTTCTCCTGTAATCACTGATTGAAGTATGACGCCTTTATATCTTCCCCTAAATTTGACACTTAAAATAATATATAATTTTCATTCTGATTCTGCTTAGTACATTCTAAAGTTACGTACTATATTTTAAAATAGGAAAATAATAATTTTATAATATAATTAAAACAATAATCCATAGCAAATTAAACTCTATCATTAAGTCTTAAGCATTTTACACATTCCTTTTAATATTTTATCCCATTTTATAATCATAATGTTCCAGTTTTTCTAACATTATTTCAAATACAAATACAACAATACAGTCTCATGTACTTTTGCAGAATCTCTTTTTAATTATATTTTTACCCATTATCTCTGAATAAATCCTGTTTCTTTACATCTTGTTTCAAACCTTTGTAACTTCTCTTCCCTTTTTCCTTCCTTTCTTCTCCAATCTAGCCTTTTTACCCCCCCCGTCTCTTGTTCTCCACCCTCTTAATCTCCACTCTCTTCTGTATTCCTCTTTTCTGTTGCTTTCTGACATCGTATCGATTTTTCACCTTATTTTTCCTTTTTTGGTTGTTTTTTTCTTAAATTCTCCATTCTCTTTCCCTTTTCTTCCCCAGCTAAAGTTGTTTGTTCATTAAAGATGGCTTCTTCTTCATCCCAACCTTCTTGTTCTTGTAATTTCTGATAGGTAGAAATCGCCATTTCTAAAAGTGAAAAACAGATCCAGAAGAGCCCTTCCCTTCTTGTTCCTGTTCTTTTAGCTTTTTAAATTCTATTTTCAGTTCATCAACAAGTAATGCCATCATGAAAAAGTTTTTAAACAACCCAAATGTTTTAGTCTTTCAAATAATTTGCAAAGGTCCCAAAGTCACCAAGCAATCCAATACACAAACTGTTTCATTTAGCACTTTCTTCTTTTTTATACTTTCTCTTCCTGGGTACAGCTCAATTGCAAAGTTCCAAAATATATCTTTTAGAAGTCTTGTTACAATTTAACTCTAGTCTTATAAGTTCCAAGCAGCCTCCTCCAGCAAAATCTTAATATTTAAAATCTCGCTTCTTTACTGAACTCCACACTGGTTCAGTGTGCAATCGGTTGCGATCAAAGCAACAAACAATGTTTGCATAGCAAACAAGCCAGGATTCACGCCACATGCTAAACTCAGGTTTGGAAAACCCGAGTCCTGTACTCACCTGGCAAGATGCTGGAAAGAACCTGCTTGTTTCACACACCCCATGGCCAACCCAGCCCCTCACCCAGCCCCCCATGTTTTGGCGAGACAGCGGGGTAGCTGTGTGAGGCCTCCCTCCTTGTGTCACAGGTGCCAGAGTTACGTGGCGGGGTCCATAGAGCGCCTCTCCCAGGCTGCAAGTCAGACTCCAGACCCTCTTGGAGAAAAACGCTTCTGTAAGGCGGATTGTGGACAATTCCAAAGGTGAGGGGGCCCTTTCAGGCGGAGCTGGGGTCTTGGGCCCTCCTTCTGTCCCTCTTCCTACTGGGGATCTTGGGGAAGCCAGGCCCAATCCAGCTCCATCCAACCTCTGGCTGGGTGAAGGGGGGCTGCCACTTCCATTAATCAGTCACCCCACCAACCATGGTCCTTGGGAGGGTCACTGGGCACCTGGCAGGGACCGAGATGCCACTGCCAACAGGGTGGCTTCCGCTCACGGGCATCGCCTACAGGCTGTTTCTCATCCCGGTCCTGTTTTTTCCTTTCTTCCGAATCTCAGCCTCTCTGCAGGCGATGCAGGAATTGATCCAGGCGTTCCACGACATGGTTGTCCCATGCACATTGGGCATCATGCATCACCTCACAAACTTGCAGGACGTGGTTGATCGTCTTTAGGGCCCGGCAGGCTCCCTTATAAGTCTTGTCGGTGGTCTGGCGATCGGTACCCCATGCACTCCTTGATCTCATAAGGAGCATGCTGCCCTCAACTGGATCCCCTTAGATACAGGTGGGGAACACTAGGGAGGAGCGTAATCGTGGCTGGCTGCGTCGATCCTGGGGACCCCCTGCTCCCGATCGTCAAAGGATGTCAGGAGCGGAGTCTTCTACTCCTCCCATGCCTCAGCCTTCGTTGTTACAGCAGCAGCGTTAACTCTCCATGGCCGGTTCGTCCAGCGCCACAGATATTGGAAGACTGCTCTCCTGTCTCCCTGGTCCTTTTCTGCACTAGACTAGCCAAGTCCAGTTCCTGCAATCGTATGAGCCTCCAGCCCCTTCATCATCCTCATTGCTCTTCTCTGTTCTTTTCTAGAGTCTTAACATCTTTTTATAGTGGTGATGAAAACTGGATGCAGTACTCTAGATGTGGCCTTACTAAGGCTTTATAGAGTGGTATTAGTACCTCATTTGATCTAGATTGTGTCCCTCTGTTAATGTAATTTAGGATTGCATTAGCTTTTTTGGCTGCTGTTGCACACTGCTGGCTAATTTCTCTATGTTTCTCTCAGGCTAATTTCTCTATGTTTCTCTCAGGCTAATTTCTCTATCTTTCCCTCAGACTAATTTCTCTACCTTTCCTCTTGAAAGAAAAGAAAAATATCAATTGAAAAGTTGTAGGTAACTTTATCTTATCGCTACAGAGTCTCCTATGACAAATTAGCCTCAATCCAGTGATAAAAGGAACTAAAGTCAAAAAGGAAGAATATAAATTGCAAGCCTTTGTGGATGATCTGGCATTTATCATAGAGGACCCCATAGAGACAGGGAAGGAGATAATTAGAGAATTGGAAAGATGTGGGGAAATATCCGACCTCAAAATTAATAGACAAAAACTAAAGTTGTAACTAAACATTTGATGGAATCACAGAAAATAGAATTGGAACGAGCAATGAGACTGCAAATAACAAGGAAAATTAAATATTTAGGTATCTAGTTGACCGCACGTTGTACAACAATAAAAGAGAATATTAAACTTATACAACAAAGAAAGATTTAGAATTATGGGCCAAATTACAACTATCACTATTAGGAAGAATAGCGGCAATCAAAATGACTACCCTACCCAATTTTTTTATCTATTTCAAACAATCCCTATTAAATTAGAGAAATTTTTTTCAATGAGATGATCAATAAGGCATGCTTAAAGACTGTATTTCCCGAATTTACTCAGTATGTGACATGTGCCACCAGGGAAACATCAATCTTGATCACGTGTAAAGCATGCATATAAAGCTGTGTCCCTACCACATCTGGGACTTTCAGATCATTTATCACTGTCCCTTATACCAGCATACACCCCTCTCAGAAGGAAAACTAAGCCTGAAGTCAAACTCATCGAGATCTGGCCAGAGGGAGCACTTGATCAGCTGCAGGATTGTTTCTCAAATATTAATTGGAATTTATTTGAACAAGAGGATTGGAGGAATATACAAAAACTGTACTGTTTTACATCTTGACCTGTGTGGATACGGTTTCTGTGAATAAGCGCATCTGGATTTTTCCAAACCAGAAGCCCTGGGTGAATAAGGATGTGCAATTACTTCTCAAGACACGTGATATGGCATTCAGGTCTGAGGACAGGGTTTGGTGTAACAAGGCAAGAGAGGAACTGAGGCGGAGTATCAAGGAGGCAAAAAAGGACTATAAAAAGGAAGATTGAGGACTACCATGTTTCTCCAAATGTCAGCTGGTGCTCTGTTCAAAATCCAAGAAAGAAATACTTAGACTCTTGTAATTAGAGAAAACATATCATTTACTGGAAGTTAAGTGGTAGCAACAAGAAAATTCTGAATCTGGGGAAATAGGCACGTATATCACATATATCAAGGGAGTGAAATGTTCCCACCCCCAATAGTTCAAACGGTTCTTCCAATTAAAAGTTGTGAACTTCATCATGTGGACATCTCCAGGTGGTGATGATTAGTTGACCTTGGCTTACTCAGATAAAGGGTTGCAGTTGCGCAGAGAAGAGAAAGCTAAGCAGGAATTAGAAACCATCCCCAGTTTATACAATATCAGTAACACTTTCAGCTCACATCCCATACATTTCCCCCTTCCAATCCCCCATTACTCATGACAGCCAGAAAGAAGCAAAGGAAAGGAGGAAGATCTTGAAGGCTGACATTCGGCCCTCCTAGAAAAAAGGCGTTAGTCCTATAAAAGAGGGAAATACACGTATCTTGGGTTTATCAGGATAATTAGAACGAAATGCTCTGACAAGCTTAGGGGCTCTAACATCTTTTTCATTGATCCACTCAGCCTGGGACGAAGGAAAATGCTTCCAAGCAACCAAATATTGGAGCTGCCCCCTCCGTCGTCAAGAGTCTAGAATTTCTTTAACTTCAAAATGTTGTTCGCCATCAATAAGCAATGGTACAGGAGGGTCGGTCTGGATCGGTCTCAGATCGGAAGTATGTTCAGGTTTTAACAAACTAACGTGGAAAACCGGGTGAATTCGTCGAAGGCTTTTAGGTAATTTCAATTGGACTGTCACAGGGTTTACAATTCGTTCAGTCAAGAAAGGACCAATATACTTAGGACCAAGTTTCTTTGACTTTTGAGTGGTTTGTAGATATCTGGTGGACAAAAAGACTTTATCGCCCACTTGATATGGGTTTTGTGGAGTCCTTTTTTTGTCTGCAAATTTCTTATGAGCCCGATGTGCATCATCCAATGCTTTACGAGCGACAGGCCAATTAAGCTGGAGTTGTGTTATCCATTCATCTAATGACTGAATACTAGGCCTCTCACAAGGGAGTTCAGGTATGGGTACAAAGTCTTGTCCCAATGCCACCTTGAAAGGGGGTAAATCCAGTACTACTATGGATAGAATTGTTATATGCCACTTCAGCAAATGGTAATAGGTCAGTCCAATTATCTTGCTGATAGTTTATGTAACATCTAAGGTACTGCTCCAATACCGCGTTAGTCCTCTCACAGGCCCCATTGGTTTGGGGATGGTGGGCGGAGCTTAATCCCTGGGCAGAGCCCAATAACTTCAGGAACTCCCTCCAAAAGTTCGAGGTAAATTGAACACCCCTGCCAGAGATTATGCGTTCAGGAACCCCATGTAACCAATAGATATGCAATATAAACAGTTTAGCCAACGTTTTTGCAGATGGAATCTTTGAACAAGGTATGAAATGTACTTGCTTGGAAAACAAATCAGTTACCACCCAAATAACTCTGTTTCCCCCGCTTTCGGGTAATTCCACTATAAAGTCCATAGAAATTTGCTTCCACAGAGCCGTTGGTCTAGCCACATTTTGTAACAACCCTGCTGGCTTACCAGGAGGTCTCTTGGCTGATGCACAAATAGAACAGCTAGCCACATAGGTTTCAATGTCCTCCTTCAAAGTAGGCCACCAGAATTGCCGCTTAACTAGGTGTAAGGTTTTCACAAGTCCAAAGTAACCAGCCGCTTTAGAATCATGAGCTTGTTGTAAGATTTGGCTCCTCAGTTTCTCTGGCACATACAACTTGGCTCCCACCCAGGCCAGTCCATCTCTAACTGTACAGTTATTCAAATGAGCCAGGAACCAATCATCCAGTTTTAGAGCATCCTTTAATTGCGCAGTCAAATCATTCGATATATCCACTTCCTTCTTTTGGGCTCTAGTAACTACTGGAGCTGCCAACTGTTTGATTGGGACAATCGGCCGTACTACTTCCTGGTGAGCACGATTATATTGAGGTAGTCTAGATAGAGTATCTGCCATGAAGTTCCTCCCCCCTGGAATGTACTTCAATGAAAAATTAAACCGTTTAAAGTACTGAGCCCAGTGAACTTGTTTGGGGGACAGCTTCCGTGGCGTTTTTAAGGCCTCCAAATTTTTATGGTCGGTCCACACCTCAAACGGGTGTTTTGGTCCTTCCAAGAAATGTCTCCAAGTGAGTAGGGCCCAACAAACTGCAAAAGCTTCTTTTTCCCACACTGCCCACCTTTTGGTTTCAGATAATTTACGGGAGGTATATGCACAGGGTTGTAAAATCCCTTCTCATTGATTTGCAGCAATACAGCTCCCACCGCCACATCACTCGCATCGGCCTGGATTACGAAAGGAGCGTCCATGTCCGGGTGCTTTAGGACTGGTTCAGCAGCAAACAGTCGTTTCAGCTTTTCAAAGGCCACTTGACATTCCATGGACCACTCCAGTGGCTTACTAGGCTTTGGTTTTGCCTCCCCTTTGGTTTTTAGGAGGTTTGTGGTAGGAAGTGCTATCTTTGCAAAAGCCAGGATAAATTGTCGGTAAAAATTGGGTGAATCCCAAGAAACGCTGAAGTTGTTTTCTGGTGCGTGGGGGGGGGCATTCCAACATGGCATGCACCTTCCCTGGATCCATTTCTGTGCCCTCATGTGAGATGCGATACCCCAAATAGTCAATTTTCTCCTGATAGAACTCACATTTGGACAATTTAGCATAATACTTAGCGGCTCGGAATTTCTTTAAGACTGACCGCACCAGTTTCACATGTTCATCCCAAGTCTCTGTGTAGATAAGGATATCAAGGTAGACCAAAAACCCCTTGTATAAATGTTCATGTAAAACCTGATTAATCATCTGCATGAATACTGCTGGGGGCCCCTGTAGGCCAAATGGAAGAACACGGAACTGGAAACAACCTATTGGGCAGTTAAAAGCGGTTTTCCATTCGCCCCCTTCCTTAATTCGAACCCGGTAGTACGCTTCTCTCAAGTCGAGCTTCGTAAAAATCTTCCCCTTGGCCAGGTGGGCCAGCATGTCCTTCATCGGGGATGGGGTACACGTTTTCCACGGAAATGGCATTCAGGTTTCTGTAATCAACACATAAGCGAAAGGAGCCATCTTTCTTTTCACGGAACAGTACTGGGGCCACCACCCGGGGTCTAGTGGGCTGGATGAAGCCACGTTTCAAATTTTTATTGATAAACGACCGCAGCTCTTCTAATTCCCACGGTGTCATTGAGTACAGCTTCAGTTTTAGGAGTTGTACCCCAGGTAAAAATTCAATACTACAATCTGTTGAATGATGAGGGGCAGCTCATCTGAGGCCTTCTCACTGAATACGTCCTTTAAGTCCCAATATTCCTCCAGAATTTTCTCCTCCCCCTTCAGGTCTTCGGTACCCGTGGAAGCTAGGTCAATAGGATTCTGGAGTTTCGGTTGAGATTGCCCCTCCCTTCCGGGCACTGGTCGGGTACGTATACGCAATGACCCTTTTCTCCAATTGATGTGGGGTTCCATTTCCGGAGCTAGGGAAATCCCAGTATTAGTGGCTGTTCCATCCCAGGGGCCACAATAAAACACAGAGTCTCGCTATGCTTCCCCATCGTCATTTCTATAGGTTCCATTATGGAATGTGCAGGCCCACCCCCGCCACTGATCCATCCAATTGGCAAAAGGCTATGGGCGTTTTTAAAGGTTTTAGTCTTAAGCCCATCTTCTGTACTACTTCCGGGCTGATCACACACCTTGTGCACCCAGAGTCTAGCAAGGACGGCATTTCCCCCTTGGCCCCGATGCGGGTACCGTTAACTGCACTGGAATGGTCATAGGGCCCTTGTTTGGACTTACCAATGAGTCATCTTCCGAATTGACGTCACTCTCTTCATAGGAGGTCGGAGTTCCCAGCCCCTCTCCCTTCGGATGGGCGACCTCTACAACTTCCCCCATCTTAAGTGCCGTTTCATGAGGCTTCGCTGAGGTTTTTCCGGGTTTTTTTCTCCTCTTGGCACCCCCTTTGGTTCCAACTTGGCCCAGCAGTCTGCAGCCCGGTGACCTTCCTTCCCACATCGGAAGCAAACAGTAGTCTTGAGTCTTGCTGCCATCCCTCCCTTTTGGAGTTTGAAGGCTTCTTGAGGATGTGCGGGGAGGGCTTGCTCCAAGCAGAGCCTCCCCAGCGTCTGTTTCGGGTTAAATCAATTTCCACCTCTGCTGCCAGCATGTACCACATCTGCAGATCATTGGGGTCTCTTCTGGCAATGCAGCTCTGGTATACATCGTAATTTAACCCATCTTTGAAAGCTTCTATCAGGGCTACTTGGGACCAGCCTCGAATATGACACGCCAGCTCTCTAAATTCCTGGGTGTAGTCGGCCACTGATCTCCGCCCCTGATTTATGGTCTTCATCCTAATCCTGGCCTTACATTCCGCCAGTGGGTCCTCAAACCTTGCCCGCAGCGCAGTCATGAACAGGTTATAATTCAACAGCTGGGGAGCATTATCATTATGCAAAGTCACCATCCACTTTGCAGCTGTTCCCTCCAGAGCCCTGGTAACACATCTAACCTTGGCTGCTTCTGAGGAAAAATCCCCTCCGTATTCCTCCATATAGCTCCAAACTTGTGCTAGAAAAAATCCCAACTCTTTGGGATCCCCCCCATATTTTACTTCCAACAGAGGCAACTTTGGAGTTCTACGTCTTCTGGCAATTACTCCTCCCGCTGGGGCCCCGGGGCTGCTGCTTGCTGTTGCGCTAGCCCAGGTTGAATTATGGGGATGGCTGCTCTGCTTCTTCTGGCTGGGACTGCCTCCCCCTCCTCTCTCTCATACCTTTGTGCAGCGTGAGGTTCTCCAAGGGCCTCATTGATGAAGTGCCTGGCTTGGTTCAGTAAAGTCTTTCCTTTCCCTCCCTTGCCATGGCTCCTCTCTTCCACGCCGACGGGTAGTGGTGACTCCTGGGGGGGGGGCTCCTCCGGTTCCTTCCAGCCGACTCCCAATGACCATTTGGGTTTCACAGCTGGGGTTTCCCCAAGGTTGAGCTCTGCTAGCAATTCAGCTTCCCGTGCTTCTTGGTCGCTGGCTGGAGTTGACATGATGTTCAGACCCCCTCGGAAGAAATTGTATTATCTCTCTGGGTGGGCTGGTCAGGTGAGATTCAGAATAATGTCAGCTGGTGCTCTGTTCAAAATCCAAGAAAGAAATACTTAGACTCTTGTAATTAGAGAAAACATATCATTTACTGGAAGTTAAGTGGTAGCAACAAGAAAATTCTGAATCTGGGGAAATAGGCACGTACATCACATATATCAAGGGAGTATAATGTTCCCACCCCCAATAGTTCAAACGGTTCTTCCAATTAAAAGTTGTGAACTTCATCATGTGGACATCTCCAGGTGGTGATGATTAGTTGACCTTGGCTTACTCAGATAAAGGGTTGCAGTTGCGCAGAGAAGAGAAAGCTAAGCAGGAATTAGAAACCATCGCCAGTTTATACAATATCAGTAACACTTTCAGCTCACGTCCCATACATTTCCCCCTTCCAACCCCATTACTCATGACAGCCAGAAAGAAGCAAAAGAAAGGAGGAAGATCTTGAAGGCTGACACCAACAATACGCCCCCCCAATAGAAACACCCAGAATGTTTTCTAGGCATAAGATGAAATTAAACCCTTCCCCCCAAATTTAGGCCTAGTTTAAAATATGCAAAATGGGGGGGGCGGGGGGACCTTTTCATTAGGAGCACCGTGCGGGCAGCCACGCCTTGCCACCAGCCGCTCCTAATGGCTGATCATGCAGCTTCGGTTCATGGTCTCGTCCCTTGTATGGTCGGGTGCTCTCCTCTTGCTCCAGCCGCCCCAAACCCCCCCTCGTGCACCTTTTTTCCCCTCTAAGTTTTCTTTACTCTCATTCCCTCCGTCAGTTTCCTAAGAATACAAATTCGCTGGGCAGCTTCCTCCCCACCCCTCCCAGTACTTTTTAAAAGGGAACCATCTAAAGGACTCACCCCAAAGCAGGATTCACCCGTTTAAATGCACTCCCCTCCTTTGGGGTGAATCCTCTCATGAATCCTTTGGGGTTCTCCTGTCAATCAAAGCGATGCTCCTGCGGGAGGGCGGGAGGTTCTCGTTGTCAGCGGGGTCTGTCTCACTGCTGCTCCTGTTGGAGACGGCGCTGGTGAGAGAGGCGTCAGCACTGGCAGAAACCATGGAAGCTATGGCTTCCCCACCCGAGAAGCAGCTGAAATGCTGCTGGTGGAGGAATGTGCAGCACTCCAAACGCGGCAGCGCATGGGCAGAAGGGAAAGCAACAGCGGCGGAGGAAGCAATAGCGGCAGAGGAAGCAATAGTGTCAGGTGTGATGCAAAGTGCCCCACCGCCACTGAGGCCGACATTCATGCCGCCGCCCACCCGCTGACTTGGCCTGCACCCAGCACCATACCTGGGTCTGCAGCAAAAGTGCTTGGCAGGGGTAGGGAGCTCTCCGTGCTCCTCCATGGTTGGCTGTTAGGAGCAGCTGGTGGGGAGGCGTGGCTGCCCTTGGGACACTCGAGGGTGGGGGGAGAAATTAAGTCACCCCCGAAAAGACAGCCTAGCCGTTTTTTCAGGGGTCAAAAGAAAATAAGGCCCGGCCTTGTTTTCTAAGAAACACGGTACTTCACAAATAATGATCCACCACGAGCTTCGCAGGGAATTAAACACATCACTAATTACAGGGGCAGCAACCCCATATCGATCAATAAGGAATGCACACTAGCAGAAGAATTGACTTCTTTGCCTGATTCGAACTGAATAGGTCTTCGAACACACTGACTCTATAAACCACCGGTACTCAACTGTTCACAGTACAAGAGTATGATGTGAAACAGGTTCTTAGAGAAGTGAGTGTGAAAAAGGCTGCTGGCCCTGATGGGATACTTGGGAAGGTACTCAAAGCATGTGCTGACCAGCTCGCAGGTGTGTTTACAAATATTTTTAACCTTTCTCTTCCGCAAGCCATTTTTCCATCTTGTCTCAAAACTTCCATTATTATTCCAGTTCCGCAAAAGCCCTCTCTTGATACTTTAAATGACTATAGACCACTAGCTCTCATATCCATAATTATGAAGTGTTTTGAAAGACTGGTCTTAAAATATATGCAGAATTGCCTCCCATCAAACCTTGACCCATACCAGTTTGCCTATAGGAATAACAGATCCACAGAGGATGCTAGTGCCATGGCTCTCCATGTTGCACTGAAACATCTGGAGCAGGGGTCCCCAACCACCGGTCCGCGGACTGGTACCGGTCCGCAGAACAAGTCCTACCGGGCCGCTGGCTTGCTGGGCGCTGCCATCTTTTTTTGATGAAAAAGTGCTTCCGGTGAGCTTTTCCGGGTAGAAAGCTCACCGGAAGCACATTTTCATCAAAAAAAGATGGCGGCGCCAGTGCTTCCGGTGAGCTTTTCCGGGTAGAAAGCTCCACCGGAAGCACGTTTCATCAAAAAGATGGCGGCGCCAGCGCTTCCGGTGAGCTTTTCCGGGTGAAAGCCATTTCTACCGGAAAAGCTCACCGAAATGGTGCATCTTTGATGAAAAAGTGCTTCGGTGAGGTCACCAGAAGCACTTTTTCATCAAAAAGAGATGGCGGTGCCCAGCTGATGCTGGTACCGGGCCGCGGCGTAAAAAAGGTTGGGGATCACTGATCTGGAGCATAGTGGGAGCTCTGTAAGGATGGTTTTTGTTGATTACAGCTCATCTTTTTATTAATTTTTAAAAACAATACACAAACAAACAGAACATGGAATATAAGAACATAAGACATCTTTTCTGAGAGCTGCTTATTGAATTTTAAAACATCTTATTTAAAAACAGCATAGTTCCATATTATCACATTTCCATACAAACACAATTTAATATGCATATTTATCTTATATATTCAACTTCATATCTTTTTCCAACTTCTCTCTATTTATCCCTTTCCTTCTATTCAATTATATTTCTTTTGTCTTCATTTCTATATCTTTTTGTTCATTGTATACTTCCATCTGTCTTGTTTACAATTTCATTGTTCTTTGCCAACATTCTTCTAGAATTTTATTAATTCAAACTTAGACAAACAAAACACAAAACATAAATACATAAAACTTCTTTTTGGAAAGTGGCTTAACCCGGGTTACATCTTTTTATACAGACAAAAATCAAATTCATGCTCACCTTATATACTATTTCATATCTTATTTAACATTCTATATTTTCTATATGTTTTCTCTCCTCTATTCACTCTCTTAATTCTATTTTATTTATTTCATCTCAATTTAAATCATTATACTTGCATCTTTTGTCCCTTCTTTTCAATTATCTATTTATCTTTTCTTTCTAATACAATATTTCTCCTGTAATACTGGTTGAAGTATGACGCCTTTTTATCTTTCCCCTAAATTTAACACTTAAAATAATACATACTTTCCATACTGATTCTGCTTAGTACATTCTAAATACTAAATTTTAAAATAATAAAAAAGGTAGAAATATGCTTATAATATAGTAAAAACAACGTTCCATAAGAAATTAAACTCTTTTGTTAAATCTTAAACATTTTATACATTCCCTTTAATATATTGTTAACTCATATAATATTCCAATTTTCTAACTCTATTTCAAATACTAATATCTACAATACAGTCTTATGTACTTTTGCAGAATCTTTTTTTAAATTGTATTTTACCCTTTGTCTCTAAAAAAACCTGTTTTTAACATCTTGTTTTAAGCCTTTGTGACTTCTCTTCCCTTTCCCCCTTCCTTTCTTGCCAATTCTAGCCTTTTTACCCCCCATCTCTCAATCTCCGCTCTCTTAGTCTCCCTTCTCTGTTGTATTCCTCTTTTCTGTTGCTTTCTGACATTGTATCGATTTTTCACCTTATTTTTCCCTTTCTTGGTTGCTTTTTTAAGTTTGAATTCTCCATTTTCTTTCCCCTCTTTCTCTTCCTCAACTAAAATTATTTGTCCATTAAAGATGGCTTCTTCTTCATCCCAACTTTCTTGTTGTCATAATTCCTGATAGGTAGAAATCACCATTTCTAAAAAGTAAAAGATAGATCCAGAAGAGCCCTTGCCTTCTTGTTCCTCTTCTTTTAACTTTTGGAATTCCATTTGCAATTCTTCAACAGATAATGCCATTATTAAAAAAAAAAAAAAATTTAAGCAACCCAAATGTTTTTAGTCTTTCAAATAGTAGTTTCCAAAAGTCCCAAAGTCCCAAAGCAATCCAAACCAGGACAAACTGTTTCATTTAGCACTTTCTTCTTTTTATATTTTCTCTTCCCGGGGTAGACTTCAGTTACACAGTTCCAAAATAATTTTTTAGAAGTCTTATTGCCATTTATTTCTGGTCTTATAAGCTCCAAGCAGTCTCCTCCAGTAAAATCTTAATATAGGTTCTTTACCTCTCCCTTCCCACTTATAGCAAAAAAAAATTAGTTTTTAATTCCAATGTTCAAAGATCTTTAATATCCCCTTGGCTTTAATTTTCAAGTTAGTTACCTTCTGTGCCAAAGCAGGTTTTTCAGATTTTCATCTGCTATTTCCGTAGGGAAGGAGAGTGAAAAAAAATAACTTTCCCTTTCCACTTTCTTCCGCCGCTGTTACGATCTGTTACGCTGTTACGAAACAATGTATCGTTTAAGAAATTAACTTTCCAGGGTAGTTAGAAGTTCCTTATTGTCCCGGTTCAGCCAAAAGCTTTCACTTTCTCCGACTTCCTCCTGCACAATCTTGTCCTGCTGCAAGCTTCTTTGTGGCGGCCATTGCTGACCGCCGCTCCACCGCCTTTGGAAAAGGGAGTTGTGCCGGCTGGGGAGGGGGGGTTGCGATACCCCCAGACCCCTACCCGGATCTCCCCTGTCTTCAGTTACCTCTACAGGGGAACCATAGCCTCCAAATCCAGCTGGATCGGGGGCACTCCAGCAGTGAGCGCAGCAGGAACCGTGCACAATCGCGGATTCCTGCCGCCGCCGAAGCCTAACAAACCGGAAGTGACAGCTCATCTTTTAATACCATCATTCCAGATATACTGATTAAGAAGTTGCTAGAAATGGGCCTCTCCTCTCACATCTGCTGTTGGATAAAGGACTTTCTTACTAACAGACCCCAAATTGTTAGGATTGGCAGCTATTTTTCCTCCACTCTTGCTCTCAGCACTGGCTCTCCACAGGGTTGTGTGCTGAGCCCCCTTTTGTATTCACTCCACACCTACAACTGCACTCCCTCTTGTCCCACTAACTCTGTAATAAAATTTGCAGACGACACCACGTTGGTGGGACTCAAATGAGGAGAAGATGAGACGGCCTATAGATCAAAGGTTCTCAGACTGGTCTTGTGGTGCAAGAGTCATAACCTCGCCCTGAACATCAAACAGACCAAAGAATTGATTGTAGACTTCAGAAGATGCAAAGCAGAGCCTCTCCCACTATATATCAATGGAGACTGTGTGGAAAGAGTTCATCGTTTTAAATTTCTACAAACTCATATTTCTGACAACCTTGCTTTGTCAGTCCACACTATGGCCACTGCAAAGAAGGCCCAACAGCGCCTGCACTTTCTGAGTCTGCTGAAAAAGAGTGGTCTGGGTGAGAAGTTGCTGGTTACTTTTTACCGTTCTACCATCGAGAGCATTTTGGCATACTGTGTAATGGTGTGGTATGCTGGATGCTCTGCAATGGATAAGAAGATGCTCCAGAGAGTTATAAACACAGCACAAAAAGTCATCGGTTGCTCTCTTTCTTCTTTGAAGAGATTGCGAAGACCAGACTCCTCTTTAGAGCACTAAAAATCTCCACAGACCATTCTCATCCTGGACATTCATATTTTGAACTTCATATTTTGAATCAGGGAGGCGTTATAGGTGTCATAAAATGAGGACTAATAGACTGAGAAACAGTTTCTTTTCCAAGGCAATAATTGTCTTGAATCAAACAATGCATATGTGATTTAGCCCTATGTATATAGTGGCATTTTTAAACTATCTAACTTATTATATGTTTTTAAATAGGTTTTAGACTAGGTTTTTAATTATTATTTTAATTTTTAAATACTCTGTAGTGTGATTGTGATGTGGTGGTTGGGACTCTGTGCTGGAGTAGCTTTCAAATCTCATTGTATCTGTAGAATGCAATGACAATCAAGGTATTCTATTCTATTCGAATAAAATTAGGGCAAAATTTATATGGCTAGGGAAAAAACCTAGAATAAGAATGAAAGCGCTACAAGATAATAAAAGGAGGCTTTGGACTCCCGAACTGGGAGATGTATTATAAAGCGACAGTGTTAATTTGGACTAAGGAATGGATTAATTTGAATAATAAGCAAATATTAAGTTTAGAAGGCCATGACCTGCAAAAAGGATGGCACTCCTTTTTGTGGGACACAGGAACCAAAAAGCAATCATATTTCCATAGACATTTGATTAGAGATTCCCTTATACAAAATTGGATTAAAATAAGGAGACACTATATGAAAATTCCAATTTGGTTATCCACGATGGAAGCTATGATACATCCTAACAATCTGAACCTATGCAAAGTGACAAAATATAAAGAGGTTTTAGACACACAAGGGAAGTTAAAATTGAATCAGGATCTCCAAAAACAAAGGATATGTATTGATTGGTGGGCATATCTCCAGTTACAAAATAGATAAAAAAGATATAAAATATTTTGGAATATATTTGGAAATACAACAATTGGATAAAATTTTATTAGGTCCAGATGAAAAAAAACATTACAAATATTTATAAACTTTTGTTAGAGGTAGAATTAGAAGTTGTTAAGGGATGTATGATAGCTTGGGCTCAAAACATATGACATAATATATAAATTTGACAGATTGGGAAAGTATTTGGAACCAAAACTACAAATTAGCAAAATTGGCATCATACAAAGAGAATATTTATAAGATGTTCTATAGATGGTATCTGCCCCCAGCAAGATTGGCGAAGATAAACTCCGCCATGAGTCCAGCATGTTGGAAATGTAGAAAGAAAGAGGGTACTTTCTATCATATGTGGTGGTCTTGTCCTGAGGCCCAGAAATACTGGCTTAAAATGAAATATTGGCTACAAGAAATTCTTAAGGATCAAATAGAATTGGAATCAGAAATATTCTTGTTAGAGATATTTAAAAAGAAATATGGAAAAAACATAAAATATATTGTATTACATATTTTAACGGCTGCCAGAATAGCTTACGCTCAATGCTGGAAACAACTGTATTCCCCCAGATGAATTGATCATTCAAAAAATTATGATGTGCTGAAATGGACACACTGCCCTTAATGTTACAAGATGAGTCTGAATATTACAAAATCTGGGGGAAATCATGGTATAATTGGATTGAATTAAGACATATGGAAAACGAAGGAATTTAAGATAAGCAATTTATTTATTTTATTTATTTGATTTATTTGATTTGCCAATTGTTTACAAGATAATAAGTATAAGTGTATACATAGTTGTGAATACATGAAATGGGTACATATAAGAAAAATCAAAGAAGAATAACAGAAACAATAGGACAGGGACGGTAGGCACGTTGGTGCGCTTATGCACGCCCCCTACAGACCTCTTAGGAAAGGGGTGAGGTCAATAGTAGACAATCTAAGAGGTTAAAGTTTTTGGGGTTTGGGGAAGAAACTACAGAGTCGGGTAGAGTATTCCAGACATTGACCACTCTATTGCTGAAGTCATATTTCCTGCAATCAAGTTTGGTGCGGTTAACATTGAGTTTGTATCTATTGTGTGCTCTTGTGTTGTTATGGTTGAAGCTGAAGTATTCATTGACAGGTAGGACATTGCAATGTATGATTTTATATACCATGCTTAAATCAGACCGAAGACGGCGTTGTTAAGCCTGGATTCCCCAACGGGTGTTAAGGAAAACAAACTAAACAGAATGTGCAGCGAAGTCAGATAGGAAGACAGGTAAATGTGTGAGATAAGTTTTCTAGTTAACACGCAGTAAAAATACAGATACGCTTGTGCTATCAAAAATATAGTTTATTCCATTTAAGAATTATAGCATAGTCATTATAAACAGTCCATTTCTCTTCCGGTTTGTCGGCTTCGCGAGCGGCAGGGATTTGCGAAGTTGCGCGATCCCTGCCACGCTAGCCGTTTTGGGGCTCCGATCCGGACGGGTACGGAGCTAGGCTACCCTGCAGGGGCAGCTGAAGGTAGGGGGGATCCGGAGAGGGGTTTGGGGGTGTTGCAGACCCCCTCCCCGGCTGGCAGAACCCCCTTTTCCCAGGACGGTGCAGCGGCGGTCCGTAATGGCCGCCACAAAGAAGCTGGCAGCCGGGTAAGAATGCGCAGGAGGAAGTGGAGAAAGTTTTTCAAAGGAGAAAGTTTTTCTTGGTTCCTAGGACTCTAAGACATATTTAACAAAATTCCTGAAAAAGTATGATTTTCTGAATGATACCTTCTAGAAGAGGAAAAAAGCGGCAGTTTGATGGTGCTGAAAGGAAAGCTTACCCTCTTTTCCTACGGAATAAATAAGTGGATATTAAGAAACCTATTTCTTTTAGGTGAAAACTGGTTTTAAGCGATGAGTGGGAAGAGAGAGGACTAAAAAAAAAAAAATATTTGTATGCTAAGACTTTGTTGGAGGAGATGCCTTAAGGATTTGAAGACTAAAATATATTGCAATAAGATTTTAAGAAATAGATTTGGACTTTCTTTTTCTTTGATTGATACTACCCCAGGAGGAGAAAGTGAGAACTCTGCCTTGGTTTGGACTGATTGATAACTTTGGGACTGTTTTATTTTTTCTTTGGAATATTCTGGTTGTTGTAAGAAGAAAGAAGGGGAAAAGAAAAGATTTATAATGGCTCTTTCTATTGAGGAACTGAGAAAAGATTATGAACAAGCAAAAAAAAAATGGTAAATCTGGTCTGAAAGAAGCCTTCCTTTTTTTAGAAATGGCGCTTATTAACTATCAACAAACATTACAACAGATGAAGACAGCAGAAGAAGAAGAAGGAGAGGAAGCCATTTTTAATAAATTTCAGAACTCGACCAAGAAAGAAGGAAGAGTGAAAGGAAGAGAAATAAAGGACTTAAGATTTAAAAAAACACTTAAGAAAGGGAAAAATAAGGTGCAAAATCAATATAATGATAGTAAACAAAAGGGAAAAGGAACACGACAGAGAAGGGAAGCCAGTGGGGCAGAGGCTGGAAGAAGGGGGGGTAGAAAGGTTTGCTGGGAGAAGAAAGAAAGGGAAAAGGTGGAGAAAAGCTACAAAGTTTTGAAATTAAATGGGAAAAAAGGAATTTTTTTTAGGGATAAAGGATAAAATATAATTTTTTCAAAAAGATTTTGCAAGGTACATAAGATGATATTGTAGTATGGTATTAGAAATAGAAAACTTAAACGGTTTAAGAGTTGATAAGAGATTAAAATGTTGAAATGTTTAATAATGATTGGTTTTAAAATTTAATAATATGGGAGGTTTAGAATATTGAGTTTTAATTAAAGAGTTTAATAAGATTATGGTATTGATGTTATTATAAAATTTCTACTATAGTATTTGTTTTTAATATTTAGATTTATTGTTTAACTATATATTTAATTACTTTGGATGTACTATTTAGATAGAATGTACCAAGCAAAATCAGATTGGGTATTGGGCATTATTTTAAAGGTTAATTTGATTAATTTAGGGGGGAGATAGAAAGGCATCATACTCTGATTAGTGATTTCAGGAGAAACTTCTTTTTTTTTTTTTTATAAGGAATGAGACAAAGGGACAATAAAGAATCGACAAAAGATACAAATATAATGACTCAAATTAAGATGATTAATTAAGATAGAATTAAGAAGAGTGAAATATGTGGAGAAGTTAATATAGAAAGCTTAGAATGGTAAATAAAATAAGTAATGATATGTAAGATGAGCATGAATATAATTGAAGTCCATGAAGAGAGAGATACCTGGGTCCAAGTTACTTTCCAAAAAGTTTTTTTTTTATGTTTTATGTGTTGTGTGTATATGTTTTTTTGGGGGGAGGAGAATTAATAAAACCTTGCAGAAATATAGAATGAGAATAATGGTAACTAAGTCAGAAAGAAATAGATGAAATAATAATAATGAAATTGAATAAGAGTAAAGAGAAGTAAAGAGAAATTGGACAAGAGGTTTTTTGTATGTTTATATGGAAATGGTTTAAAACAGAATTATAGTTTATCTGACTTGTTAAATTTATAATGGAAAAAGGTTTAAACATGTAATGGATAATGATTTGTGTGTTTTGAAAACTAATAAAACTTGTTTTAAAAATATATATATATATATAGTTTATTCCATTTAAGAATTATAGCATAGTCATTATAAACAGTCCATTAGTTAAATACCAAATTCAGTCAAGTCTTGTCGAGGATACTCTAATTGCAAAGTCCGTGTCGAATAGCCAGTGTCAGTACACATATAATAAATCTGTCCAAAACTTATCTTCTCTCCGTTGAGAAATATCTTCAAAGTAATCCAACACTTCTTCTCCTCCCCGATCCAGCAAGAATGCAGTCTTCAATAAGCCACCCAGTAAGAGCCAGAGAGTGCCTTGCTGCTTATATAGTACTTTTACAGCTGCACCCTTAATTACATTCCTTTAGCTTAAAGTCACATACACTTTATCTGACAAACCATGATTCATCATTTTATTATCTTTACCCAAAACAGTTAGGGTAAACAATGTTATCCCTAACAGGCGTAATTCAAGGTTTTCTAGTTCTAGAATTTCAAGTCTGGTGGCATAAGGTATTCTACAACGAGTAGAGGAGTGGAGAACTCTTCTTGTGAAATATTTCTGGACTTTCTCAATTGTGCTAATGTCAGATATGTAATGTGGGTTCCAGACTGATGAACTGTATTCGAGTATTGGTCTAGCAAATGTTTTGTATGCTCTGGTTAGTAGTGTGATATTACCAGAGAAAAAGCTACGTAGGATTAGGTTAACAACTCTTAATGCCTTTTTGGCTATGTAGTTGCAGTGGGCTCTAGCACTTAGATCATTAGAGGTGAGTATTCCAAGGTCCTTTACAGAGCTTGGGTCATCAACAAGATCTTGACTATTCAGCTTGTATTTTATTTTCTGATTTTTTTTGCCAATATGTAAGACAGAGCATTTATTTGTTGAGATTTGAAGTTGCCATTTGTTTGACCATTCTGATACATAGTCAAGATCTTTTTGTAGGGTAGCAGTATTGTCTGTGGTATTGAACAGCTTTACATCATCAGCTAAAAGAACGCAATTGCTCTTAATATGATCGCAGAGGTCATTTATGTAGAGTATGAAGAGAGTTGGTCCTAGAACACTGCCTTGGGGGACACCACTATTGACAGGTACAGAATTTGATAGGACGCTCCCAATTTTGACCATTTGTTGTCTGTTTGCCAGGAATGCTTCTATCCAGTTATTCAGTTGTCCAGAGATACCATAGGATTTTATTTTTAGGAGTAGTTTGTCGTGTACCACTGAATCAAAGGCTTTACAGAAGTCTATGTAGATTGCGTCTATTGCTTTGCCCTGGTCGAGTTGTGTCGTCCATATGTTTTTGCAGTGTAAGAGTTGCAGATTACAGGATAGTTTTTTTCTGAAACCAAATTGTTTATTGGAGAGTAGGTTGTTTGTCTCTAAGTGGAGGATGATGGATAGATTAAATGTGTATATTTGCACAATTATATATATTTGTAAATATGCACAAAAGATAGAATTGTATGAGATTGATGTCACAGAACTGTTAATGTGACTTCTTTTTGAAAGACATAAAAGACTAATAAATTTTATTTTTTTAAAAAAGTTGCAGGTAACAAAGCCTAGGAGTGGGCTTGCAGGCCTCCCCGAACCAAAGTTTTAAACCAACACAATTGCAAAATGTACTAGAAATCTTTCTAATGGGCTGACTTGTGTGCTGTGTTTCTGCAAAGTTACGTAGTTGTACGGAGAGATTTAGAATGGGCAGAATGAAACTGGGGGAGATGAGGAACTGGAAGTAGCAAATGGCTGAGAGCTTCAAATGTCCACGGTGTTTATGGAAAGTGACGGTCAGTAAGAAAGTACGAAAAAAGAAGGAGGGGAAGCTGTGGAATCCTATGTAGGTAAAAAAGTGTAAGAAATGTGGCTTGAGATGAGAATGGGGTCCTTTGATTTATAGCAGTTCTTGAAGGCCTCCATTGCAATGGTTAGTTTTCTGTGGTTATTATATCTCTTGCTTCTTTCTTTTGTCCCAAATTGTTAGAAACAATACACTTCTGATCTTAAAGTAAGATTTATTTCTTGTGCTTTGTCTTTGGTTTTCTTGTTAGAATTTTCCTATGATACCCTGAGGCCTCTTTCTCTCCCTTTTCCCTCAGGCTAATTTTTCTGTTTTTCTCAGCCTCACTGTTATGTTGTGGGAAAGACGACTCGAGACCAGTTAACCTTTAGTTGCTTTTAATTCTCTTTCAGTAACTGAATAACAGCGGAGCTGCGGCAGCCTCTTTTTTTTTTTAAACAAATTTTATTAATTTTAAAGACAAACAAACCATCATTAACCATTAAATACATGAACCTCTTTCCATTATAAATTTTACAAGTCAAATAAAACATTATTTTATACAATATAATTCTATTTTAGATCATTTCCATATGACCATACAAATATCTCTTATCCAATTTCTCTTTATTTCTCTTTACTCTTATTCCATTTCACTATTATTATTTTTCTCTATATTTATCCAATTTATAATTATCATCTATTTCTCTCTGACTTGGTTACCATTATTCTCATTCTATATTCCTGCAAGGTTTTATTAATTCTCCCACATACATAAACACACAAAACACAAAAATATAAGAGATCTTTTAGGAAAGTAACTTGGCCCCAGATACCACTCTCTACATGGACTTCAATTATATTCATGCTCATCTTACATGCCATTACCTATTTTATTTACCATTCTATATCTTCTATATTAGCTTCTCCACACATTTCACTCTTCTTAATTCTATCTTATTTAATTCATTTTAATTTAAGTCATTATATTTGTATCTTTTGTCCATTCTTTATTATCCATTTGTCTCATTCCCTATAGTAAAAAAGAAAAAGAGTTTCTCCTGAAATCACTAATTGAAGTATGATGCCTTTCTATCATCCCCCTAAATTAACATTTAAAATAACACCTAATACCCAATCTGATTCTGCTTGGTACATTCTATCTACTAATTTTTTAAAAAGAAAAATAATAAATCCAAAATGATTAAATGCATAGTTAAATAATAAATCTAAATATTGAATCTTATAACATTCCAATTGTCTTTTCCATAAACAAATGTTACAATAATAAGTTTATAATAACATCAACATCATAGTCAATTAGACTCTTTAATTAAAACTCAATATTCTAAACATTCCCTTTAATATTTTATTAGGTTTTAAAATCAATCATTACTAAACATTTCAATATTTTAATCTCTTATTAACTCTTAAACCATTCTAATTTTCTATTTCTAATACAAATGCTACAGTACCATCTTATGTACCTTGCAGAATCTTTTTTTTAAACAAATTATACATTACCCTTTGTCCCTAAAAAAGATTCCTCTTTTCCCATCTGGTTTCAAAGCTTTGTGGCTTTTCTCCACCTTTTCCCTTTCTTTCTTCTCCCACCAGGCCTTTCTACCCCCCCTTCTCCTAGCCTCTGCCTTGTTAGCTTCCCTTCTCTGCTGTGTTCCTTTTTTCTTTTGTTTTCTAACATTATATTGGTTTTGCATCTTATTTTTCTCTTTCTTGGGTGTTTTTTTAAATCTTAAGTCCTTCATTTTCCTTCCTCTCTTTCTCCTTTCTTTCTTAATTAAATTTTGAGATTCATTAAAGATGGCTTCTTCTTCTTCTTCTTCTTCTTCTTCTTCTTCTTCTTCTCTTCTTCTTCTTCTTCTTCTTCTTCTTCTTCTTCTTCTTCTTCTCTCTTCTTCTTCTTCTTCTTCTTCTATAGCGGCTGCTCGCAGCTCTCGGCCAATGACGGCTATTCAAGTTTCCCGCCGGCCGGCCAGACCAATCAGAATGAAACATTCAAATATTCAAATATACAACACCCCTCCCTACGTGGTCCAGTCCAACCAATCAGGCCTCCCTATGTTACGTAGTCACGTAAATAGGTGGGGCTCTTATGGTTTCTACTGCACCTGCGCAATTCAGTCATGGTGTTGTCTTTGGACTGTTCGGACGGGTTCGCTGTTCTTCCCGTCCTCTTCCGTGGAACCTCCTGGAAGGTAGAGTCAGCCATGCCGCTCCCACCTGGCCTTTCCGGGCTGGTTGAGTCGGCTCGGCTGCTTCCGCCAGGAGTGGCTTTGTGATGGTTTTCTGACACCTGCTCCAGTCTTCCGAAGTTTTCTTCTTCTCCAGGTACGTGATTTTGATTTCCACTCGGGGCTAATGGTGGTATTGGTTGTTGTGTTGTTGTTAGGGTTTGTTTTGTTATTTTTCATGCTTGTGGAGGGTCTTCCCCCTCCCCTCTCGTTTGTGTTTGAGGGGTCTCCCCCCCTCTGGTTTGGTTTTTATTTTGGTTTAATGTTTGAAGTGGTTCCTGTGTTTGTGTGAGCTCTTCTCCTTCTTCCCTTTGATTGTTAGTGTTTCTCAATAGGGCCCTTGATCTGAGTTGGTCTATATGTCTCCTCCAGCTCTTTCCATCCTCTGTCTCTACACTGTATGACCGGGGTCCTGTTACTAGGATTATTTTAGCTGGTATCCATACTGGTTCCCCCGTTAGGTTTTTTCATAGACCAGGTCCCCTGTTTTAAATGTATGGCACTTACTGGAGGAGTCTGTGGGCTTTTCAGTGCTGTATGTGGGGTGTAGTCTGTCTAGGCTAGATCTTAGTTTTCTTCCCATTAATAGTTCTGCTGGGCTTTTATTAGTTGTGGTGTTTGGTGTAATGTGCTGTATCGTTAGTAATTTATATATTTTTTCCTGGATATCTCCAGTTTCTAGTTTGTGTAGTGTTTCTGTAGTATAACGGACCATGCGTTCCGCCTGTCCGTTTGTAGCCGGTCGAGCCAGCGCTGTTAAAGCGTGCCTTATCCCTTGTTCGGCCAGGAACCTCTCAAATGTTAGTGCCGTGAATTGCGGTCCGTTGTCAGATACGACTAGATCCGGCAACCCATGTGTTGCAAAAAGCTTTCTTAGTTGTCTAATAACAGCTTCTGTTGTGGTTGAGTGCATAATGCTTACCTCTAGCCAATTTGAGTAAGCGTCTACCACTATTAAGAATGTGTGTCCTTTAGTTGGTCCAGCAAAATCAATGTGTATTCTGGACCATGGGCCCCTAGGTGTTTCCCAGTCGAGTGCAGGTGCAGAAGGGGGTGCAGGTCTAGATTCTTGGCATCGTTTGCACATTGCTACCCATTCCCCAATATCCTTATCCATCCCTGGCCACCATACATAACTCCTAGCCAGGGACTTCATTCTGACAATACCCGGGTGACCTTCATGCAATAATTCAAGTATTTGTTCCCTCAATATGTCCGGTATGATCACTCTATTCCCCCATAGTACACATCCTTTTAATATAGATAGTTCCGTTTGTCTAGTCCGAAACAGTTTAACAGTCTCGTCACTTGTGGTCTCTGGCCACCCTTTACCTACCCAATTTAAAATCCGTGCCAGGTTTCTGTCTCTCGCGGTTTCCCTAGCAATATCTGTTGCTGTTATGGGTAGGTTTGCCAATGTCTCGATTTGCATGGTTGATGTGGTTGGTGCAGGATCATCTTCTAACTCAGGTAGGGGGGAACGGCTCAGGGCATCAGCATGTGTTATGTTCTTTCCTGGTCGGTAGATCAAGTTGTAGTTATATGCTGCGAGGAATTCGGACCACCTCGTCATCCGCGGTGACAGTATGTTAGGTGTAGCTTTGTTTCCTGCGAGGATTCCTAAAAGAGGTTTGTGGTCTGTGACAAGTGAAAAGTTTCTGCCCTAGATGTACTCGTGGAACCTTTTTACTCCTGTTATTGCGGCCAATGCCTCTCTATCTAATTGGCTGTAATTCTGCTCCGTTTTTTATAGAGTTTTTGAATAGAATGCGATAGGTGCTTCTTTTCCATCGGGTAATATGTGGCTGAGTATGGCACCGATGCCAAATGGTGACGCATCGCACGTTAATGTTAGTGGCAGGGTTTCGCTGCATTGTATTAGCACACAGTCTGATGTAAGTAAGTCTTTGATTCCCTGGAATGCTGTTTCTTCTCGTCGCCCCCAGGTCCAGGTAGCTTTCTTATCAAACAACCTGTGTAGTGGTTCTGCTACCGTTGCTTTTTGTGGCAAAAATACATTGTAAAAATTAATAAGTCCCAAAAAGGCTTGTAAATCTGTTTTATTTTCGGGTCTGGGAGCTTCCTTTATTGCTCTGATTTTGTTTTTAGTGGGGTGGATCCCTTCTTTGTCTATGAGGTATCCCAGGAATTCAACCTTATTGATGGCTAATTGGCACTTCTCTTTTTTAACTTTAAGTCACGCCTCTTTAAATTTTTGTAAGACCTCCCTCAGGCGGTCTTTCAGTTGTTCTGTGTCCCTGGCTGATACTAATACGTCATCAAAGTATGGTAACACCCCCTTTATTCCTTGTAATAGGCGTTCCATTAAGCTCTGGAACACCCCGGGGGCCACGCTAACTCCAAATTGCAGTCTGTTGCATTTGAATGCCCCCCTGTGGGTCACAATTGTTTGTGCTTCCGCTGTTTCTGGGTCAACCGGCAATTGCTGGTAGGCTTGCGCAAGGTCCAATTTTGCGAAGATTCTACCTCCCCCCAAAGAATGTAATAGGTGCTGTACCACCGGAACTGGGTATGCGCTTTGTTGTAGTGCATGGTTGACGGTTGCCTTGTAGTCTCCGCAGATACGTACGGACCCATCTGGTTTAATAGGAGTAACAATTGGGGTATCCCACCTTCGTCGCCAGTGTTGCGTTGTGGGAAGGAAGACTCGAGACCCAGTTGATCTTTTATTCTCTTTATTCTCTGTAGAACTGAACACCGGTGAATCCGCAGCAGCTTTTTTTATAGCGGGCTGCTCACGGCTTGCGGCCAATGACAGCTCTTCAAATTTCCCGCCGTCCGGACCGACCTATCCAAGGTGAGTATGCAAATACATAACAATTTCTAATACCAGAGAAGACCAAAGGGGCCACTCAGGCCTTGGATTTTGGGTGCGTCCATGAGGCTGCCTGTGTCAAAAGGGATTAAAATGAGGATTTATTTTAAACTCTCCACCTGGAAATGGACTGAAATGAGTCTTGCAGGAGTGATGTGTCCCCTTTTGAGAGAAACCTCTCAAGGGGGAAAGGGGCCATGAGGGCAGGAGGGCCAGAGCCTGAAATTATGCAGGGACAATCAAGGTCTAAATC
>NW_028263034.1:0-26998 GCF_049901735.1 Notechis scutatus | reverse complement strand
AGGTAAGGCCCAGTATCTGCGGTGAATCCAGGCGGGGGTGAGATGCAGACTGGTGGGGACCAGAGCTACATTTCGCTGTACTGGAAGACATGTGGAGAGGCTCGTGTTCTCCTGCTGCTGGGAGAGCAAGAGAGTCTTTCACGGCACAGCTCCAGGTGGCAGAGATTCAAACAGGCTGCTTCTCTGCCACCCAGAGCCACCCAGTTCCCTATTGGAGGGAAGTTGCAAACTTTTCGCTGTGCCGGGAAAGACTCTCTTGCTTTCCCAGCAGCAGGAGAACACGAGACTCCACATGTCCTCCGGTACAGCAAAATTTAGCTGGGATTCACTGCAGCTAGTAGACCTTACCTGCTGGGGTTAGGGGTCCAGGTGGCAGCAGCAAAGGCAAGTGGGGTGGGGGTAAAGGTGACCGGCAGCCCGGTCGTACCCATATCGGCAACAGGTGTCGTCATTTCGAAGTTGAGGGAGAATTTAGAGAGAAAGAGATGGAGAGTCCTGCAGTGGCCGGCACAGGAGCGCCTTTGAGAAGCGGGACGTGGCCTTCTGGTGGTCCAACCTGGTGTTCAGGCTGGAGGCGAGCCACAGGAAGTCAGATCACTGAGGGAAAGGGGAACTGCCAGGGGAGCTACCCTCTCCATGCCGAATTGAGACCATTTGGGGTAGTCCTAGGAATTGGGTGAGTCGAGGTGCAGCTCTTTGCCTTCTTAGCTCAGGGAATGGCCTTTTTCTGCAGGAGGAGGACTGCGGATGGGGAGGTCTACCTGAGTGACTCCTCCGCCATCTTCACCAGATTATTTGGACACTTACAAGCAAGCACAGCTAAAGGCACTGCTGTCACATGTCAGCCCAGACCTCACGCTGCAACTCCGTAAAGCCAACACCAAAGAAGTGGTCGATCAGGTGAACCTGTGGTGCAATGCTCACTCGGATCTCGGCCACTCCAGGTCATGCGACCACAAAGCCCTTTAGGAGCTGCCGTTCCCAGGTTTCTACTTGCCTGTGCTTGGTCGCCTCCTCTTCACCTTGCTGAAGCGGCTGCCCCTCCCTCACCTGGCCTAAGAAAGTGAGGGTTATGGTGGGGGATAGTGAAGCAGCCGGATCCCTATCTTCCCGACTCTCTCTCCCACTCTGTGTGTGTCTTTGTGTGTCTCCCTGAAAGCCGTGGCATGGCCAAGCCAGCAAGATCTCCTTGGCGCTCTTCGTTACTTCTTTCATTTCTTCTTTTTGGAATGCAGACTGACTGAACAATGATCGCCAGGCCGCGGTGGAAGCATCCCTTCAGGTGACCCTTCTCCTCCTCCTCCTCCTCCTCCTCCTCCTCCTCCTCCCCCCCTCCCCCTCCTCCTCCTCCTCCTCCTCTCATAACCGGCCGTTGTGCATTCTTTTGGAATGCAGACTGACTGAACAATGATCGCCAGGTGGAAGCATCCCTTCAGGTGACCCTTCTCCTCCTCCTCCTCCTCCTCCTCCTCCTCCTCCTCCTCCTCCTCCTCCTCCTCCTCCTCCTCCTCCTCCTCCCCCCTCCTCCTCCTCCTCCTCTCATAACCGGCCGTTGCTGCATTCTTTTGGAATGCAGACTGACTGAACAATGATCGCCAGGCCGCGGTGGAAGCATCCCTTCAGGTGACCCTTCTCCTCCTCCTCCTCCCTCCTCCTCCTCCTCCTCCTCCTCCTCCTCCTCCTCCTCCTCCCTCCCCTCCCCTCCTCCTCCTCCTCCTCCTCCTCCTCCTCCCCCCTCCTCCTCCTCCTCCTCCTCCTCCTCTCTCATAACCGGCCGTTGTGGCAGGGCTGGGAGGTTGCATGCGCACGGGGAGATGCTCCTCAGGCAAATGCCAAAGCACAGCAAAACCAAGTACGGGCGGGTGGATGCTCACTTGAGGAGCGAGCATCTCTCCCACACAACTGCACCGTCCTGATCCATCCACAGCTGCCGGGTGCAAGAGGAGGAGGAAGAGGAGGAAGGAGGAGGGTCACCCGAATGGACGCTTCCACTGCAGTCTGGCAATTGTTGTTTAGCCAGTCTTGATTCGAAAAAGAAGAAATGAAAGAAGTAGCGAAGAGCGCCAAGGAGAGCTTGCTGGCTTGGCCATGCCGCGGCTTTCAGGGAGACACACACACACACAGTGGGGGAGAAAGAAAGGGGAAGATAGGGACCTGGCCGCTTCACTCTCCCCCACCGTCACCCTTACCTTCTCGCACTGCTCCATTTTGTGAACCACCTATGGTTTAGTATCTCCTTCAAACTGGTGAGAATCCCACAAGGGCTGGGGAATGTGTCACTAAGAGCTTCATGTTTGTTTGCTCCTTGTGCCCAAACTAGCAAAGAAAAAAGGAATTCTGTTGACCAGGGCCTGAATTCAGATGAATTTGAATCATGATTGGGTGGAGGTCCTTTTGGTCCCTTTGGGAGAGAAGCTTCGTCCTGCTTGGGGAAAAGTGTCCCCTGAAAGGGCCGGTTCATACTTGGGGAGGTTCTTAAAGAGACCAGACCTGGTCAGAATTATCCATGCCTCTTTTTTACACACACACACACACACACACACACACGGGGGGGGAGAAGAAGACAGGGAAAGAGGCAGAATGAGAGAGAGATACAGAGAGATACAGAGAGGGGAAAGAGAGAAAAAGAGAGGGAAAGAGTGAAATAGAGGGAATGAGAGAAGAGGAAGAGAGAGACAAGAAAGGAAAGAGAAAGAAATAAAAGAGAGAAAGGAAGCAAAAGGAAGAAAACGGATAGACAAAGAAAGGGAGAGATGGAAGGAGGGGACAAAGAAAGAAAAAGAAAGAAAGAGAGGGGGGAGGATAAAGTGAATGAGATATATGGATGGATAGATAAGTACATGGAAGGAGGGAGGGAGAGAGAGAGAGAGAAAAAGGAGAGGAAGGAAGGACACAAACCCTGGCTTCAGAAGACTCTTTGAAGCAGCACAGCAATCTAGGGCTGGCCTGCAAGGAATTTCGGAGGTCATCTAGTCCAACCCCTGCTCCAGCAGGAGATCCTTACAGAATCAAAGAATAGCAGGATCAGAAGGCTGTGTGCGCGTGTGTGTTTGTGTGTTTGTGTTTATGGTTGTCAAAACTCCAAAAACAGGTCAAGGAGCTCTGGGGAGATCAGTCATAAATTAGAACACTGGCTAAGCAACTGGCCATTAAGCGAGGATTGTCCAGAAGACTCCACGGCTTTGATCCCCAACCTGAGCATTGACAGTCTTCCCTCTCCTAAAGATAGGATTTCTCCTCCTCTCTTCTACAACCCAACGCCTGGCTCTTAACACAGCAATGGCAGAGCTAGGAGCAAAAAAGAAAGAAAGAAAGAAAGAAAGAAAGAAAGAAAGAAAGAAAGAAAGAAAGAAAGAAAGAAAGAAAGAAAGAAAGAAAGAAAGAAAGAAAGAAAGAAAGAAAGAAAGAAAGAAAGAAAGAGAGAGAGAGAGGAAAGAGCACAGTCCCACCTAAAAGTCTCAACCAGAATTCCTCTCGTTCCTGAGGTTTTCTTTTGCACAAAATGTTCCCTTTCCTTCCTTCTCTTTATTTATATTTGTATCCCTTTCATTCTACCACAACACACACAACACACAACACACACACACACACACCTCTGTTCTTACCTTCTATTCCCGGGCTTGCTTTTTGCTAGTCATCTTGTACAACTTATGTACTTTCTTGGTGTTAAATTCAGTAAACTTGGAGGCAAATACCCATAGATTCCTGAAAGGAGGTGAACAGCTATTTTAATTTTCTCTTTTTAGGAGCTGGGCCAGAAGCCCAGATTTTTCATGCTGGAGGAAAGAGATGCCCCAAAGAAGCAGTGATAGAGAGATGCTTTCTTCTGGGGCCCAAAAGTTCCCTCTTACACAAAAATGTCTTACTTCAAACTTGAGTGATGAAGACTCCCAAGATAAAGTCTGCAGTTTAATGCAAGCATGGCATGACCAGTCTGCTACTTTTCTTGACTACTGCAAATGTCGGTATTGTGGTTTTCTAGGGGTTTGGACTAAAATGTGGATTTTGTTTTTAACACTCATATTTAACAACATATTTCCACATAGGGGAATTCAACAATTGGAGACGGCATCTCATTTGAGGCATTGCAGCAGGTATTCAAGGGGAGTTGGACTGTTTGCTTGTGGCTATGTAGAGATTCTAGGCGATTCCTCTTTTAACTCCATCCCCAGGTTCTGCCTCTTCTTCCCCTAGACCTCCAAACTCAAAAAGACTCCTGACTCGCAAATCTGACTGCAACATCTGGACAAGAGAGATGGGAGGGAGGGAGGGAGATTGAGAGAGAGTGGAGAGAGGGAGAGAGAAAGAGGGAGAGAGAAAGAGGGAGGGAGGGAGAGAGAGAGATTGCAGAATTGGTGGCAAGGCAAATCACCGTCTCCATTCTTCAAGAACTTCCTGTTCAGGGTGGATTTTCAAACATTCAGCCATGTGGTCTCCTACCTTGAGCAGGCAACTCCGACTTTGCTCCAGCTGCTCTTCCTCTCTAATGGCTTTTTTTCTGGCTCATCCAGATGCTTCAGGGACTTCTTCACTGGGCTCATCAGCTCTTTGCACTTTGGGAGACAGAAAAAGCAAAGCTCCATGTGAGTCGCACATCAGAAGGAAGGCGAGGAAAGGGAGACCCCGATTGAGGCAACCTTTTGAGGCTAGGGGCCCATTTGAATCTGTGGGAGGGGATCTGCTGTGGGCAACCTCTCAAAATGGCAGCCAGAGGAGTCTTTCCCATTCCCAAGACAAGTCACCAGGCTACAGAGAGGACAACGTTGGAGTGGGAGGTTCCACTCTTGCAAAGCAGACTCTCTCTTTTCATCCCATTCTCAGAAGATCTACAATTCTCCTGTGTTAGAGGTAAACTGGTTGTGGGAAAAGTCCTTTTCCGTTGAGATGAACCTGCCAGGGACCGTGTTTGGCTTTCCAGCATGTCAGCCACCTTAACTGAGAAGGGGAAGAAAGTGAGAGGGTGAAGGAGCCTGAGGTGTATCCAGAGAAACACCTGGAGCCACACGGTCTCAGGCCTCATGTAGCTGTGCAAGACCAAGTGATCCAGAGTTCAGGATGGGATTTAACGCTCATCTGGGGACGCCCTAAAATCTTGGAGATGGTGCGAGAGGTTCCCCACCTTTCTTCATTCAGGTGGAGGAAGGGAGCTTTTGTTTCGATCCAGAGGGACCGATTGTTTCATGAAAGAGGCAGCCCTCGACTTACAACCATGAGAAGCTACAGCAGCACTGAACCAAGTGACTTATGACCCTTATGGCCGTTGCAGCATCCTCCTGCCACTAAGAGATGGCAGGGGGGTGTTTGAGGTGCCGGCCCCGCAGGCTCACCCCATTGACTGTTGCACTACTCCCAAACCGGCGCCTCGAATGGCAGCACATTGGGAAATTACAGCAAAGCCGCGCGACCACATTCGAGGCACCGCTCTGGAATGGTGCAACACAATGGGGTGAGCCTGCAGGGCGGTACCTTGAACGCCCCTGCTGCCTCTTAGTGCCCCTCTGACGGTCCCCTTGGGGACCCTAAGGGGTGGCAGGGGGCATTCGAGGCACCAGCACCACAGGCTCACCCCATTGGGAAGAGAGTTTAAAAGAGATGCAAGCTGAGTGCGGTGTCTGCTGGGAGCAAACGTGAGTTTACCTTTTGTTGACTTTGCTTATCTGTGTTCCTGGCGTCTTCCCAACCGTGTTGAGTTATTGCCATGCCTTCAAGTCTGGAATTCCTTCTTCTGCCCTTCTGCCGAACTAATGACCTCCTCTTGCCTTGATTGGACTTCTAGATACAGTGTTTGTTGACCATGTTTTGGTCTTGATTCTCTGCAGCCCAAGGCTGTTCCTGGGAGAGTTTTCCTACAGCCCAGAAGGTAACCACGACATTGGGGGCAAAGTTGGAGCTAATAAAGGGACTCCTACTGATTATCTGACTGGGTTGCCTTTGGGTCATCACAGTTAAAAGGTGCAGGTGTGAATGCAGCCACTGGGGAAGAGACCGGGTTCAGTGGGTGGTGTGGATCTCACAAGAGTCAGTCGGGTGGGGTGGTAGTTGAATCCCAGGGGGCCCTGAGTTCCAGTCCTGCCTTGGGTGCCAAGCCAGCTAGGAGGCTCTGGACCAGCCGCTCTCTCGGAGCCCTGGGAAAGAGGCATTGGCAACCACTTCTGAGCAGCTTCCCTGGGGGCTTCTGGGCAACCTTCCCGCCCAGCTGGGCGAGGCCGAGGGGCCTCTCTGGGCCTGGCTTCTTCCTCGCGGGTCAAGCGGCCTCCAACGGGCTGGATTCAAAGAGGGTTTGGCAGGAGGCTGTGGTGTGAGGAGGGGGCACACAGGGGTCCTGCAGTGCCAGGGGGTCTGCAGGGGTCCGCCCCTCCCTAGTGAGGGCAGGGAGGAAGGGGGCCTGGGGGAGAGGTTTTTTCACTTCTGATGGCCATAAGAAACCAGGGTTCTTGCATTCTGCAAGCTAGCCAATGACTGAGGGTCTCTTCAGGGGTCTTTGTTCTTCCCCAAAATGGAGGCAGGACGTGGAGAGGGCTGGTCTGCATCCGAGTTTTTCAAAGTTGAGGAGGAATGGACTTCAACCCCAGAGTTCCCCTCCCAACAGTGCATGGACTTCCTCATGCTGGGCAGGGAATTCTGGGAAATGAAAGTCCCTTCATCTTCAACTTCCAACTTTGGAAAATGCTGGTCTCCCTTCTTCCCTTTTGTGAGGGTTAAAGCCCTGCACCAAGACTTGGCTAACTCACAGGTTGGCTTAATCTATTTTCTTTTTTTTCTCGGTCTCTCCCTCCCTCCCTCTCCCGCTCTCCCTTCCCGGCAACCCCGGATCCCCCTTGGAAGACAGGGAGGAAGAGCGCCCCCTGTGGGAAGGGCGAGGCAGCACTCCAGAGGGACTCCAGTAGGGGTGGCAGAGGCCTCGGAGCTGGCGGACTTCTGGCACCGTCGGGCAGCCCGAAGGAAAGGGGGATTTGGAGAAGGCGGGAGGGGGCTCCAGGCGCACTGCCAGCCAAGCCGTCAAAGAGAACAGTGCCCCTTTGGCTCGCTCCCTCCGGCGGCTCCTCTCCGGCCTTTCAGTGGCACTTTGACCCCCGCCCGGTGCTGCCAGGTTCCCTCTCATTCCGCCCTTTCTTCAAGGTCCCCCTGCTCCCCCAAGCGCTCTCCTTCACCCCCCTGCCACACGGCCCCCCTGCACAGACCCCTCCCCCAAACGCTCTGGATGACTGAGAGTCTCCGTAGACAGAACTCCACATGCCAATCCTGAATTGGAGGTAATGTTCAAATTCCTTGGGCCTGTAGTGAAATTTCCACTCCCATCTGTTCTGCCTCAGTATGAGATCTTTGGCGGCTCTGGGTTCAAGCTGTTGTTTTTGGAGGCCAGGTTGATGCCTAACAAGGCTGCTCTTCTCCATGATGTTCTCTGCCATGTCTCACTGAAGCTGGGTTGTTGTCCCCAGAGGGGAGGAAGCCCCTTCTCTGTCGAGAATGTGCCCACCTCGATTTCTGAGTTTGCCTCAGGGGAGACCCTGGGAAGAGGAGGAGGAGGAGGAGGAGTGGCTGTTCTCCTCAGTGGTCCATTATCGGCTCTGTGGAGGCTGCACATAGACCTGTATTTTTTCTCAGGGTGGCTGCCTAACATTTCCCCAGCCTGGTGAAGGATGTTGTGTGAATATGGTCCTTGAAGGAAGAAAAGCTTCCCCTGTTTTTTGTCCCAGGCAATACTTTTATCTTCCCAAAGTTCCTGGGATAAGCAGTCCAATACTACAAAGGCTTCCATGCAAAGTTAATTTTATTGGATTATATCAGATATCCTCAAAGTATAACTCACAGATATGCAGAGATTCATCTAATGTCCAATCTTTGCCCCAGTGATCGCCTCCATAGTGTGAAAAGATGGTTATCTTCATCCCACAGCGATATACCAAAGGAAGACTCCAGCACGATGCTGGGGTCCAGGTAAGAATGCCCAAAACCTCCCTCAGGCCTCCAGAGGTCAAGTCAGTGACCCATCAGGATTACAGATGTGACCATGTGACATGAACTACATCTCCAAGAGGCATTAACTACATTTCCCATGAAGCATTCCCTTAAGGGGACTTCTCATTCCCAAACTAGCTTTATACTGTCTAACCAGCACACCCTGCTTGTTTCAGTTATAAACTATTGTCCAGCTTTTCTCTGATGAATTCATGTACTGCGGGATGCCCATCATTCACTGAGCCAATTGATCCAACTTCAGAAAACAAACCACGGTTAAAAGTTGCCAGTGTGAATGCAGCCATTGGTGAAGTGAGCCAGTTGTGTGGATGTGACCAGAGAGAGGTGGTAACTTCACCCACCCACCCCAGTTTCTCCCCCCGCAACCAGCCCTCTGGAGGCCCAGAAGAGGATGGAGGAGAGGCCCTCCCCATCCAGATTTGGCTTTCGGAACCAGGAGCTCAGCCAGTCTTAGGAGGGGCCAAGAAGGCCTTAGATCCACTTCAGGATTTAAACAAAGATTAAATTTATTCAAGGTGCCGAAAAGGAAGGTTTCACAGACAGAACACAGCTAAAAAAAGATAAAGAAAAAACCAAAGACCCCCAAAGCCATTCAAACGCGGCTTTTCCTCAGGCCTTGGAGGCTGACTCAATGGTTGGAACCCAGGTATCCCTCCGTGTCCCCTATGAGACCCAGGCCTGGGAAGCCCCACTGAATTGGGGGGGCCGTGTTTCCAGTGGAGGAAGCCCAGAGCGACCCTGGAGGTCTTTTTTTTTTTTGTAAAATTTTTATTTTTTAAGACAAACATATACAAACAAAACTTAAAAACATAAAACCATCTTCCATTTTACATACATACAGTGTGTCAGTTGGTTACAAATCTTTTGTGCTATCCTTTCATAGTCATTGCTCACGGTTTATATAAATTCTCACGTTGTCAAACTAACATATGTTTATCTATTTATCAGTTATTAATCATCCATGACTAAACTATTTATTCCATCATTTTATATGAGATATTCCAAATTTTATTGTAAAATTTACATTGTACTTTCATCCAATATATATAACCATTATCTGTATTATATTTTATATTGATCTATTAAACTTCTATTACAAAATTTCCTAGTTACATTACCATGTCTTTTTGTCCAACCTGTCAGGCAGTGCTCCATCCAAAATCCAAGAAAGAAATACTTAGACTCTTTTAATTAGAGAAAAGATATCTTTTACTGGAAATGAAGTGGTAGCAACAATAGAATTCTGAATCTGAGGAATTAGGCGCGTAAATCACATATACAAAGTGATGGAAATGTTCCCACCCCCAGTAGTTCAAATGATTCTTCCAATTAAAAGTTGTGAATATGATCATGTGGACATCTTCAGGTGGTGATGAGGCTTCTGTCCATTGACCTTGGCATACTTTGATAAAGATTTGCAGCTGTGCAGAGAAAAGAAAGCTAAGCAAGAAATAGAAACCTAAGCAAGAATGTACTCTCCCCCCTCCTCATTTTATACAACACTAGAATGTAACACCTCCAGCTCGCTTCCCATACTTTCCCCCCTCCTCCCCCCATTACTTATGGCAGCCAAAAGATGCAAAGCAATAGTAGAAGATCTTGAAGGCTGACATTCGGCCCTCATAGAAAAAAGATGCTAGTCCTACAAGAGAGAAATATAAAAGATACTAATTAATAATCAGGTAAATTTCTAGGGTTTATCAGGATACTTAGTATAAAAGGCTTTGATCAGCTTAGGGACTCTAACATCTTTTTCGTTGACCCTCTCAGCTTGGGAAGAAGGGAAGTGTTTCCAAGCAACTAAATATTGGAGCCGACCCCTCCATTTGCGAGAATCCAGAATTTCTTTGACTTCAAAATGTTGTTCACCCTCGATCAGCAATGGTATAGGAGGATCAGTCTGGCTCGGTCTTAAATCAGAAATATGTTCAGGTTTTAACAAACTAATATGGAAGACCAGGTGAATTCGTCGAAGAGTTTTTGGTAATTTCAGTTGGACTGTCACAGGGTTTACAATCCGTTCAATCGTGAAAGGACCAACATATTTAGGACCAAGTTTCTTCGACTTTTGAGTGGTTTGTAGATATCTGGTGGACAAGAAAACTTTGTCGCCCACTTGATATGTTTTCTGTAGAGTTCTCTTTTTGTCTGCAAACTTCTTATGAGCTTGATGTGCATCATCTAATGCTTTACGAGTGACTGGCCAATTAAGTTGGAGTTGAGTTATCCATTCATCTAATGACTGGATGTTAGGCCTTTCATGAGGAAGTTCAAGTATGGGTAGAAAATCTTGTCCCGATGCCACTTTAAATGGGGTAAATCCAGTACTGCTATGTACAGAGTTGTTATATGCCACTTCGGCAAATGGCAATAGGTCAGCCCAATTATCCTGCTGATAATTTAAGTAACATCTAAGGTATTGTTCTAACACTGCGTTAGTTCTCTCACAGGCCCCATTGGTTTGTGGGTGGTGGGTGGAGCTTAAGCCTTGGGCAGAGCCTATTAACTTCAGGAACTCCCTACAAAAGTTCAAGGTAAATTGAACCCCCCTATCAGAGATTATACGTTCAGGAACGCCATGTAATCTATAGATATGCAAAATAAATAGTTTAGCCAACGTTTTTGCAGATGGAATCTTGGAACAAGGTATGAAATGTACTTGTTTGGAAAACAAATCGGTTACCACTCAAATAACTGTGTTTCCGCCGCTTTTGGGTAACTCCACTATAAAGTCCATAGAGATTTCCTTCCACAGAGCCGTCGGTCTAGCCACATTTTGTAACAACCCTGCTGGCTTACCAGGTGGTCCCTTTGCTGATGCGCAAATTGAACAGCTAGCCACATAAGTTTCAATGTCCTTCTTCAACGTAGGCCACCAGAATTGCCGCTTAACCAGGTGTAAGGTTTTCACAAATCCAAAATGGCCAGCTGCTTTAGAATCATGAGCTTGTTGTAATATTTGGCTCCTCAGTTTCTCTGGTTCCCACCCAGGCCAAACCATCTCTAACTGTACAGTTATTCGAATGAGCCAGGAACCAATCATCAAGTTTTAGGGCTTCTTTTAATTGTGCAGTTAAACTATTCGATAAATCCACTTCTTGTTTCTTCTTTTTGGCTCTAGTAACCACTGGATCGGCTAGCTGTTTGGTTGAGACAATCGGCCATATCACTTCCTGGCGAACACTATTATATTGAGGTAGTCTAGATAGAGCATCCGCCATGAAGTTCCTCCCCCCTGGAATGTACTTCAATGAGAAATTAAACTGCTTAAAGTACTGGGCCCAGCGAACCTGTTTAGGGGACAGTTTCCGAGGCGTTTTTAAGACCTCCAAATTCTTATGATCAGTCCATACCTCAAACGGATGTTTTGCTCCTTCAAAGAAATGTCTCCAAGTCAGTAGAGCCCAGCGAACTGCAAAAGCTTTTTTTTCCCAGACGGCCCACCTTCTTTTGGTTTCAGATAGTTTACGGGAGGTATAGGCACAGGGTTGTAAAGTCCCTTTCTCATTGATTTGAAGTAACACCGCTCCAACGGCCACATCACTCGCATCGGCTTGGATCACGAAAGGAGCATCCATGTCCGGGTGCTTTAGCACTGGTTCTGCAGCAAACAGTCGTTTCAGCTTTTCAAAGGCTGCTTGGCACTCCATGGACCACTCCAACGGTTTGCTAGGCCTTGGCTTCACCTCACCTTTAGTTTTTAAGAGATTGGTGATAGGCATTGCTATCTTAGCAAAAGCCGGGATAAATTGCCGGTAAAAATTAGCGAATCCCAAGAAACTCTGAAGTTGTTTTCTGGTGCATGGGGGGGGGGGGCATTCCAACACGGCACGCACCTTCCCTGGGTCCATTTCTATGCCCTCATGTGAGATGCGATACCCCAAATAGTCGATCTTCTCTTGATGGAACTCACATTTGGACAGTTTAGCATACAACTTAGCGGCTCGGAGTTTCTGTAGAACTGACCACACTAGTTTCACATATTCATCCCAAGTTTCCATGTAGATAAGGATGTCATCAAGATAAACCAAAACTCCCTTGTATAAATGTTCATGTAACACCTGATTGATCATCTGCATGAATACGGCTGGGGGTCCCTGTAGGCCAAATGGGAGAACGTTGAATTGGAAACAACCCATCAGGCAGTTAAAAGCGGTTTTCCATTCATCTCCTTCCTTAATTCGAACTCGGTAGTATGCTTCTCTCAAGTCTAGCTTTGTAAAAAAATTTCCCTTGGCCAGGTGGGCCAGCATGTCCTTCATCAGGGGGAGGGGGTACACGTTTTCCACAGAAATGGCATTCGGATTTCTATAGTCAACCACCAAACGCATGGAGCCATCTTTCTTTTCACGGAACAATACTGGGGCCGCTACCCAGGGTCTAGCGGGTTGGATGAAACCACGTTCCAAATTTTTATCGATAAACGATTGCAGCTCTTCTAATTCCCGTGGTGTCATCGAATATAACTTTGGTTTCGGGAGCTTCACCCCAGGTAAAATTTCAATACTACAATCTGTTGACTGATGAGGGGGAAGCTCATCCGAGGCCTTCTCACTGAACACTTCCTTTAAATCCCAATATCCCTCCGGAATTTTCTCCTCCCCCTTCAAGTTCTCAGTACCTGTGGAGGCTAACTCAACCGGATTCTGAAGTTTTGGCGGAGATAGCCCCTCCTTTTCCGGCCGCTGGTTGGTATGTATGCGCAACGACCCCTTCCTCCAGTTGACGTGGGGGTTCCACTTCCAGAGCCAGGGTAATCCCAGGATTAGTGGTTGCTCCATCCCAGGGGCCACAATAAAACATAGGGTCCCTTTATGCTCTCCCATGGTCATTTCTAGGGGTTCCATTATGAAGCGTGCAGGGCAGCCCCCCACCACTGATCCATCCAATTGGCAAAAGGCTATGGGCGTTTTTAAAGGGTTTAGTCTTAAGCTCATTTTCTCTACTACTCTCATGTTGATTACACACCTCGTGTACCCAGAGTCTAGCAAGGCTAGCATTTCCCCTTCGGCCCCCGATGTGGGTACCCTTAACTTCACTGGAATGGTCATAGGGCCCTTGTTTGGACTTACCAGGGAGTCATCTTCCGAATCGGGTCCACTCTCTTCAGAGGAGGTCGGAGGTCTCAGCTCCTCTCCTTCCAGAGGGGCCACCTCTACAACCTCCTGTTTTGCGAGGCTTCACTGGGGTTTTTTCAGGCTTCTTCCCTCCTCTTGGCACCCCCTTTGGTTCCAACTTGGCCCTGCAGTCCGCAGCCCGGTGACCTTCCGTCCCACAACGGAAGCAGGCAGTGGGTTTGGGTCTTGCCGCCACCCCTCCCTTTTGGGGCTTGGGGACTTCTTGAGGACGTGAGGGGGAGGGTTTTCTCCAACCAGAGCCTCCCCAGCATCTGTTTCGGGTTGGGTCAATTTCCACCTCTTCTGCCAGCAAGTACCACATCTGAAAATCATTTCGGTCTCTTCTGGCAATGCATCTCTGGTATACATCTTCATTTAATCCATCTTTAAACGCTTCTATCAGGGCTCCCTGGGACCAGCCTCGGATATGACATGCCAGCTCTCTAAATTCCTGGGTGTAGTCAGCCACTGATCTCCGCCCCTGATTTATGGTCTTCATCCTGATCCTGGCCTTATGCTCTGCCAGTGGGTCCTCAAACCTTGCCCGCAGCGCAATCATGAACAGGTCATAATTCAACAGCTGGGGAGCATTATCGTTATGCAAAGTCACCATCCACTTTGCAGCTGTTCCCTCCAGAGCCCTGGTAACACATCTCACTTTGGCTGCTTCTGAGGAAAAATCCCCTCCGTATTCTACCATATAGCTCCAAACTTGTGCTAGGAAAACCCCCAACTCTTTGGGATCTTCCCCATATTTTACTTCCAATGGAGGCAAGTTGGGAGCTCTACGCCTTCTAGGAATTACACCTCCTGCTGGGGGCCCCGGGGCTGCTGCTTGCTGTTGCGCTGGCCCAGGTTGATTTATGGGGGGGGCTGCTCAGCTTCTTCTGGCGGGGGCTGCCTCCCCCTCCCCCTCTCCCTCATACCTTTGTGCAGCCTGAGGTTCTCCAAAGGCCTCATTGAGGAGGTACCTGGCTTGGTTCAGTAAAAAGTCTTTCCCTCTCTTGCCATGGCTCCTCTCTTCCACGCCGGCGGGTGGTGGTGACTCCTGGGGGAGGGGGGCTCCTCTGGATCCTTCCAGCCAACTCCCAATGACCATTTGGGCTTCTCAGCTGGGTTCTCTTCCAGATTGAGCTCTGCTAGTAATTCAGCTTCCCGTGCCTCCTCTAGTAGCAAAGGATCTTGCCCTCCAATGGCGCCCAGGTCTTCTTGGTCACTAGTTGGAGATGACATGATATTCAGACCCCCTCGGAAGAAATTGGATTATTTCTCCAGGTGGGCTGGTAGAGTGAGATTCAGAATAATGTCTGGCAGTGCTCCATCCAAAATCCAAGAAAGAAATACTTAGACTCTTTTAATTAGAGAAAAGATATCTTTTACTGGAAATGAAGTGGTAGCAACAATAGAATTCTGAATCTGAGGAATTAGGCGCATAAATCACATATACAAAGTGATGGAAATGTTCCCACCCCCAATAGTTCAATTGATTCTTCCAATTAAAAGTTGTGAATATGATCATGTGGACATCTTCAGGTGGTGATGAGGCCTCTGTCCATTGACCTTGACATACTTTGATAAAGATTTGCAGCTGCGCAGAGAAAAGAAAGCTAAGCAAGAAATAGAAACCTAAGCAAGAATGTACTCTCCCCCCTCCTCATTTTATACAACACTAGAATGTAACACCTCCAGCTCGCTTCCCATACCTTTCCTCCCTCCTCCCCCCGTTACTTATGGCAGCTGAAAGATGCAAAGCAATAGTAGAAGATCTTGAAGGCTGACACAACCATTGATAAAACAAATCCCATATCATATAAAATTGTTTATCTTTATCTTGTTCTCTAATTTCAAATGTCAATTTACTCATTTCAGCACAGTCCATAATTTTCTTAGTAACTTCCTCCTGCATAGATTTTTTTTTCATTTTTCCAGTTCTTCGCAAATACAATTCTACCTGCTGTTAAGACATTTACAATCAAATATTTCAGTTCTTTATTGTATATGTCTGGTATGACTCCCAATAAAAAGATCTCTGGTTTAAAGTCTATATCATTTTATCATTTTTTCCAACCATGTGTGGATTTTAGTCAAATATTTGCATCTGAACATGTCCATCACATATGGTAATATGAACCAGGTATCTGATGACATTTCCAACATTTATCTGATTTGTTCTTAAACATTCTCACAATTCTCGTTGGGGGTAGATGCTACCTGTAAAACATCGTATACAATTTTTCTTTATATGCAGTTGACATTGTCATTTTATAATTTTGAGACGACAATTTCTGCCATTTCTCTAAATCAATCCCATATCCAAAAATTTTTCCCCAAGCAATCATCATTTCTTTAACTTGTTCTTCCTCCAATTCTAATAAATGTCCATAAAAATTTTAATTATCTTTTCATCAGTACCCATCAGAATTTTAACTAAATCAGTCAACTTATCATAGACACCTTCTGTTTTAAAATCTTTATAAAATCTAGATTGTATTTGCAAATATGAAAACCAATTCATTTTTATACCTTGTTCTTCCAATGCTTGCATAGGTTTCAGTTCATCCTTTTCATTCACTATTTCACCATATCTAACTGTTTGTTCTTTTTTATATATTATTGGATAAAAAAATGCTTCAATGGTAGATATCCATAATGGAATCTTGAAATAATATTGTCTTTTTATCTTCTCCCAATTTAAAAACAATGCCTCTCGAATGTAATGTCTTCTAAAATACCCCTGTGTTTTAGTTCTCTTATACCAGAGGAAAGCATGCCATCCCAGCAGCAAGTCATGGCCGCCTAAAGTCAATAATCTACTATTCCTTAACATTATCCATTGCTTTACCCGCATCAAACTTGACGCTTGATAATATAATTCCCAGTTGGGCAAGGCAAACCCTCTTCTTGTTCTTGCATCTTGTAACAGTTTAAGTTTTATTCTCACTTTCTTACCCTGCCAGATGTATTTCAACACAATTTTATTTAAGTCTTCAAAAAACTCTTTCCCTAATCGAATTGGAATTGTTTGGAATAAGTATAAAATTCTAGACAATACATTCATCTTAATTGTAAATATTCTCTCAATCAATGATAATTGTAAGTTTTCCCATTTTGTCAAATCTGTCGCAATCTGCTGTTTGAGTTTAAAATAATTATCCTCCTTCAATGTGCTACATCTTGATATTCCATATTCTTCTATCTTTTCTATTAATTTAGGTGCTGTTTCCAATGGGTCCTCTAATATAAATACCAGGTCATCTGCAAAGGCTTGCAATTTATACTCTTCCTTTTTTATTTCTATTCCTTTTATTTCTTTTTCTTCTCTAATATTCCTATTCAACACTTCCAATGTTAACACAAACAGCAGAGGCGACATTGGACAACCTTGTCTAGTCCCTTTTCTTATATCTATGGATTCTGTCAATTCTCCATTTATCCTAACCTTTGCAGTTTGTTTATGATATATCGTTTCAATGGCTTGAATAAATTTTTTACCAAAGCCCATTTGTACCAATTGCAATAACATGAATCACCAGCTCACATTATCAAAGGCTTTTTGTGCATTTAAAAACATCAAGGCCATTTGCTTTTCAGGATGTGCCTTATAGTATTCCAAAGCATCCAGAATTATTCTCACATTGTCTTTGATTTGTCTCTTTGGCAGAAATGCATTTTGATCAGCATGAATAAAATTATTTAAGTATCTTTTCAGTCTTTCTGCCAAGATTGAAACAAAAATTTTATAGTCTGAATTTAATCGGGATATAGGTCTATAATTTTTAACTTGCTGTGGGTCTGTGTCTCCTTCGGTATAAGTGTAATATATGCTTCTGACCATGTTTTGGGTATTCTCTTCTTTGACATAACTTCATTCATGACTTCTAATAGTTGAAGATTCAGTATTTCCTGGAAAGTCTTGTAAAATTCCTCTGGCAATCCATCTGGACCTGGTGCTTTTCCAACATTCTGTTTTTTAAAGGCTTCTGTTAATTCCATCATTGTAATGTTCCCTTCTAACATTGCTTCGATGTCTTTGGGTATCTGGGGTAATTTCGCTTTCTGTAAATATTCTTAACTTTTTCTTCTTGAATATTCTCTTGATAATACAGTTTTCCATAATAATCTTGTATAATTTTTTTTCTTCTCCTCATTTCCATAGCAAACATATCCTTCTTCATTTATTAATTGGCTAATCCTTCTTGATTCTCTTTCTCTATTTATAGGCTAACCATCTGCCTGGTTTGTTTGCATCTTCAAAGTAATTCTGTTTAGCATTTTTAATTTTTTGTGCTAATTCCTCTTTTTCCATTCATCCCATTTTATGTTTTGTTATGTCCATTTTAATTTTAATGTCTTTTTTTGCAGAAACTTCTGTAATTCTTTTTCCAATCTCTTATAGTCATCTTTTGAAAGTTTTTTCTGTTTTATATTTCTTTTCCTTGTATAGTCTATTATCAAGCCTCTTGTGTAGGCCTTCATCGTGTCCCAGAGATTCTGTAAAGATGTATTCTCTTTTTAATTTTCTTTAAAAAAGAAAACCAATTATTTCTCTATTTTCTGTTTGAAGTCTTTTTCCTTTACTATCGTATTATTTAAGGTCCATCTAGATCTCCTCTTTTGTCCTTTCCAAATGACTGTCATTGAGTTGTGATCTGCCCAAGTGCTTGTTTCTATTTCAATTTCTCATATATTAGGAAGTAATTCTGCTGACATCCATATCATATCTATTCTAGACCATGATGCATGTCTGTTTGAATAAAAGGTATATTGCTTATTTTCCACATTTCTCTCTCTCCATGCATCTTTTAAGTTTGCTTCTTCTATCATTTGAAAGAAAGATTTTGGTAGTGTCTTTCTAGTTTTCTTTGTTGATTTCTGTGTTTTATAATTCAATTGATCATTAATTATTCCATTGAAATCTCCCATCATACAAATATTAGCATAGTCCAATTCAATTATTTTCATATGTAATTTCCTGTAAAATTCTTCGTGATTGTCATTTGGAGCATAAATTGTGATTTAAAATGTTTTTACATTATTTCCACCATCAAATCCTTCCATCATCATCTGTATAAATTGGTTCTGCTGGAATTGTATCTCTAATATATAAGACCACACCTCTTTTTTTACATTGTGTCAATGATGTGAATAATTTCCCTAATTTTTTTTGTTTCAATATATATTCATGTTGTTTTTTAATATGTACTTCTTGTAGGCAGATTATATCAAACTTTAATGATATCTGTATGTTATAAAATGGGGAATTGTTGAACGACTGGAATTCTTGCAGTTCCCTCCCATCTCAATAAATATTGCTAAAGAGACCACTGTAAAATTCAGAGGAATTCAGCTGTTCAGCAACAGCTACTGAACATGATACTTTATAAAAAATGATTGACGCACTTGTTCCCACTGAAAGCAGCTAAATATATGGGTGGGTGGTGAGAGAATGTGTAGGAAAAGAGGTCAGGAGGAAGCTGTGGGAACCAAACACCAGCCTGGTTGCCTAAAAATGCCAGAATGATGTGAAATGCCATGCTTGACTGGCTCCCAGCTGAGGAGGGAAATCTTCATCCATCTTATATGAGTCTTTCTTGATTTCCTGATAAAACCTCCTTTGCAGAAAGATTTCAGCATAACAGCTGTCTGGGATTTTAGTTTGGGATTGTATGTACTTCACAGCAAAAAAAAGGAAATAAAAAAATGAAGTGTGTAAAGAAATTTCCACTGTATATTTTTTTTTCTTTCATCAACCAGAGAAATAAAATAGCCGTTTTCAGGCTCTTTAATTTTCCACTCTACAATTTGTACCTAAAGCATTTCTCTGCTCCTCCTCCAAGCCTGTCTCGTCTGTGAAGGGCTGGAGAAGATGTCCAGAGAAAGGGGACCTTGGGACTCTTCCCAGAAGGAGGTTACAGGGATCCTGTCTCAAGACAGCCGCATCATTGACTGGGTTACAAACCTTCAAGGCTACATAATGTTTATCCAGGTCCAAGAAGGGGCTGAATAAGTAGGGGGGGGGGGGACTTCTAGGTTTCTAGGAAGAGGCACCCATGGAAGCTGCTCTGCTCTCCAACCACAGAGATTGCTGATCAATTGGGAATCAATTTTTATGTCTCATAAAGGCTCTTAACTGCAAATAGGATCCCTTTGCAAATTCCATTTTAAGGAGATAAGAAAAGCTCTGGTGGATAAGAAGAGGGTCAGACTAAGATTCACACAAATCCCTCTGGTTCTTGCACAAGCAGTAGAAGAAGGCCGAGACTTGTGGCTTTGTCCCACAGGGAAGAGGCGTTTATCCAAAGGTGGAATTCAGTAGGTTTTGACCAGTTCTGGAGAACTGGTAGTGGAAATTTTGAGTGGTTTGGAAAACTGGAAAATACCGCCTCTGACTGGCCTCACCCCCATCTCTTCTCTGCCTCCCACTGAGTCCCAGCTGATTGGCTGGATTGGTTGCCCTGCACAGGAGAACGGAGCTGGAAAGCAGTTTAGTCGGGAGAGGAAGGAATGGGATTTTGAAGTAACTTTCCACTGCTACACCCACAAAGCCACACCCACAAAGCCACGCCCACAAAGCCATGCCCACAGAACCAGTAGTAAAAAAATTTGATCCCCACCACAGCGATTATCCCACAATTTCACTTTCCTCCATCACTACCCACAACATTGGACACTCGGCCATCTCACACTCTAGGAATCTCCAATTTTAGTATTTCACATTAATCTGAGAAAATGTTTCCAAATTTCCCACCCCAAATTCAATAAGACCTAAGGCAGGACTGGAATTCAAAAGTCTCCTGGTGATCCGCTCAAAGTCCCCCAGGAAGTTTTCCTGCCTGAGGGAGGATTAGAACTCAAAGCCTCCCGAATCTTGGCCAATACAACCAACAAGTTCTAAATCAATTATTGTCAGGAAGCTCACTCAAATTGACCGGCAATTCATGCAAAAAAATTAGGCTGTGCGTTTCCCAGAAGATGGGTAGGCTCCCTAAACAATGCCATTGTTTCATTTGAGGAATGAAGGTGGAGATGGAAGGTTCTGGAAATGCCATTTTACAGGATGCACCTTCTTTAGGCCCGACTGCCCCTGTTTTTCTTTGTACAACACCTGAGCTAAGGAATCTCTGAAACATTGTCTTGGGTTTAGGTCCAGGGGCCACAGGAGAAGTCTCCCATCCTAAAACGTATCCTGATCCCTTTCTATTTTGAGTGCACCATGGTGGGTCTGTCCCCATTCTTGGGAAGGGGACATATTGTGTGGGTGTGTTTGCTATGTATATTGAAAACACGCAAGTTTTAGGGGAACCTTTGAAAGTGAGCTCAATCTGCTCCTAAACTATGAGCCCTATCTGACCATCACAACACCCGAAGGACATCCAGATATACACAAAGCCTTGTTTTTCTATGCTTCAAGCATGGACATCAATCTGATCATCGGTCCGCTCATATTTTATCTTTTTGGAATGTGCAGTAAGTTGAACACATACTAAATCTCACACATGCTCATTTTGCCATTCTAGGCCCTTCTGCTTTTTTCTATCAGCTGCCTCTTGTCTTTCCGCCTTATTCCTTGGATGGCTCCAAAGATCACAAAGCTAGAACTTCTTGGAAAAATCCATCACTTATTTATACCAAGAACAATCCAAGTTCATTTGCTTAATTTTCATGGTCCAACTCTGCCCTTTTCATCCCAGTTTCATGGTGGGCAACACCCATTCAGCAAGGAGACGTAATGGTGTAGCCACTGGATGCAGATGTTTGCTTGTTATGATACAAGAGTGTTGCGCTGGTCTGGCATGAGTGAGCAAAGAGATGGGATTCCCCTGTTTCCCCCCTAAAATATTTTGAAATAAATACTTTTCTTCCTTATCTGCATGATTGGCCTTCAGTGGACATGATTGTAGATGACCAGGGAAGATTTCCAGGTTTATGCAGTAATCCTCAGATGTAGCTTTGCTTTCGCTGTGACCACTTGACTTTAGTGAAAGCATACCTTTTACTAGATGCAACTCGACTGCAAATGGAGATGAGTCTTTCTTTCCTGAAGGTCCAAGCTGGGCCGGTCCTGATAACGGCTCACCCGCTTGGCTTCAATGCCTTCTCTTTGGCTGTGGGTGGTTCTCTTGTGGATGTCCATGCATCTGGGAAGGGTGAGGAGATGGCTGCTGCAGCTTTTGAGCAAAGGGCCATAGGGGACATGATATCAGAATATCTTGACTGGGCCCAGGAGTTTCTGGACGAAGCCGCTTGCCACTCATTGTCTCTTCCTTCTTCTTCTGAAAACATCGTCAGAAAACTCCAAAGGCCGACTTCCAGTTTGAGCCTCTTTGCGGACAGACCGAAACCATGATTGTGCACTGCTTCGATCTGTGCTCTCCGCAGGAGCGCCCCAAGCCAGCTGGTTTTGGGGCTGTCACCCCGTAGAGATGGTGAAGAGGGGGAGACTGCCAGCAGGGTTGAGGAGAGCCGCATTTCTCCTCCTCAGCTGGCCATTACTCCCTTTCCTGAAGGTGGTTGCAGCGGTGGTCAGAAATGGCCACCTCAAAGAAGAACTTGACTGGAAAAGAATGTGCAGGAGGAAGATAAGAAGAGAAAGTTTTGGCTAACCGGGTTAAACTGCAAAAGCAACAACTAAGGTACCCTGGAATTTAAACTAAAAAAAAGTAACATTGTTCCCAAGAAGACCTTGAAGCAGCGAAGACCTTGAAGCAGCGAAGGAGAGAGAAAAAGGAAAGGATTTGGGTGTTTTTTTCTTCTCTCACTTTCCCTATACTGACAGCTAAGAGATTTAAATCAGAAATCAGAAAAAAAATCCACTTTGACATCAATAGGCATTTAAGCTGAAAATACAATGTCAAAGGGATAATAAAGATTGCTGGATATTTAAAACCTTTTAGAAGCAGGAAATGAGAGAGAAAAAAATAAAAGGCCAGGATCTGGAAAAAAGAGGAGACTGCCTGGAATTAAAAGGAATTTATAGTAAAACCTCAACAAGACTTCTAAAAGATACATTTTAACTGAAACTTGGCAACAAAATAGTAGAACCCCAGGAAGAGAAAGTGGAAAAAAAGAAGCATGAAGAAACAGCTTGGGAGTATTTGGATTATTTGGTGATCTCTGGATTTTTGGTTATTGCATTTGAATGACTAAAATCAATTGAGTGGCTGTTTAAAAGTGTTTAAAATGGCACTACATTTAGATGAACTGAAAATGGAACTTAAAAAGTACAAAGAAGATGCACAAGAAGGGAGAGGTTCTTTTGGCTTCATATTTCAATTCTTAGAAATGGAGATCTGGAACTATGAGAAACAACAAGAAACGCTTGCAGAACATGAAGACTGGGACAAAGAAGAAGCCATCTTTAATGAACAAATAATTTTATGTGGGGGGGGAGGAAAGGGGGGAAAGAGAATGAAAATTTTAAGATTTGAAAAAACGACCAAGAAAAGGAAGAATAGCTTGAAAAATAAGTATAATATTAGAAAGCAACAGAAGAGGGGAATACAGAAGAGAGAATTAGAAGTAGAGAGACAAGGGGGTAAAAAGGGGAGGGAGAAGAAGAGAGGGAAGAATGAAAGGAAAAGAAGTTATAAAGGACCAAAACAACATATGGAGAAACAGGGCCTATTTAGAGATAATGGGTGAAAATTTAATTGAAAAAGGGATTCTGCAAAAGTACATAAGATAGAATTGTTATATTAGAAATAGAAATAATTTTAGAAAATATGAAACAATGTATGATTAAAATGAGGGATAAAATAGTTAGTGTAATCTAGTGAAATGTTTCTTAATAAATAAATGAAATAAAATGAATGAGAAAATTGAATTAGGAAAGGATGGGAACATTTTAATTATTTAATGTCTTATAAAATATAAGGGAAGAGAAATAGGGGAAAACAAAACTAATTACAGAAAGCTTATAAGTGTTCCCAAGGAAGTATGATATTTAACTGAAAAGTAATGTTAAAGATGTTAAGACTTTAATGAATATTAATGATAGAACTGAATTGGAATGGAATGAGTGTTTTAATTACATATATTTATAATCACTTTTTAAGAATATAGTGTGTATTTTAAGAATGTACCAAGCAGAATTCGATTGGAAGTTATGTATTATATTGAATGTTATAACCTCAAGGTATATATTGAAGCTTAACTAAGAGTTGAATGGATAAAATTAAAAGATATAAAGGTGTCATACTCCAATTAGCAACTATAGGAGAAAATTTGTTTAATGAGAAAAGAAAATATGAAATTGAAACAGGACAGACAAAAGTATAAATATAATGATTTGAATTGATATGAGATAATTAAAATAAAATTGAGAAAATTAAGAGAGGAGAAAAAACTATGAAGAAAATGTAAAACAGTAATAAGATATGGAATTGAACATAAAAGTGAGCATGAAATTGAGTTTGTGTCTGTATGAAGAAGTGTAAACCGGGACCATGCTATTTTCAAAAAAAGATGTTTTATTTGTATTATGTTTGTTCTTTTTGTGAAAACTCAAATAATTTTTTTTTAAAAAAAGGAAATTCAAAAGGCCAACAGTAACAATGATTTGGGTCTTATTTACCAGAGCTGGGGAGGAGAGAGATGACTGGAGAATATTGGAGGGCCTCTTCTAGAGGAAGGGATGAAAACACACAAACAGAAAGAAAAGTGAAAGCTTTCAGGCTTTCTACTGCCCACCTCTTCATTTGTGGCCCAAAATGTCTTCATCATCAACGTTTGCTAGGCCAGCCCCTTTTGGCACCCCAGGGACCCCCACAGTTGCATTCAGCAGGCAACTTGAAGAAGAAGAAGAGGGTGTAAGTCCATGAACGGAGATTGGACAGCCACTTGTCTGACATGGTATAGGGCAGGGGTGGGATTCAAATGTGGGTGTGGCTGGGTGGGTGTGGATTCTTTTTTGCAGCACCCCCCTTGTTTTGGGGCCCCCTGGAGCTCAGGGAAGCCTCCTGGGGGGCGTTTTTGCTCCCAAAAGTCTTCCCTGGGGCCCAAGAAGGCACAAAACGGAGCACAGGGTGGGGTGCGCAGCATACATACACATCCCACACCCCCTTTTGCCTCCTGGGCCTCACAGAAATGTCCTGGGCAAAGCATTAAGACAGCGAGGGGGATCCCGGCACAGCTGATCATCGGGAAGGGAAAAAGAACCTGAAAATATTCCTTCAGGAGTGACTGGGTGGGGAAGGACGCAGTCAGTGATGTCGGGCAGGCGCAATAAAGACTGACTGGGAGGGGCAGGGGGAGAGGGGCAGGGCCAGCCAGGGGCACGATTTGCCAGCTCTCCAAACTGCGCAGGATCATAACAACCAGTTCTATAGAACCGGTCTGAACTGCTAGAATCCCACCTCCAGTATAGGGTCTCCTGCTTGAGCAGGGGGTCAGACTAGAAGGCCTCCAAGGTCCCTTCCAGGTCTATTCTGATTGGTTAATAAAGGGCCAAGTCCAGCAAAAGGAGCTGGAGACTCACCGAGAATTCCAATCCCATCAAGGATTGTCCGGAAGACTCCACGGCTTTGATCCCCAACCTGTGTCCCCTGAGCATGTACAGTCTTCCTTCTCTAAAAAATAGGATTTCTCCTCCTCTCTTCTACAACCCAATGCCTGGCTCTTAAATCAGCAATGGCAGAGCCAGGAAAAAAGAAAAAAGAAAGAAAGAAAAGAAAAGAAAAGAAAAGAAAAGAAAAGAAAAGAAAGAAAGAAAGAAAGAAAGAAAGAAAGAAAGAAAGAAAGAAAGAAAGAAAGAAAGAAAGAAAGAAAGAAAAAGGAAAGAGCACAGTCCCACCTAAAAGTCTCAACCAGAATTCCTCTCGTTCCTGAGGTTTTCTTTTGCACAAAATGTTCCCTTTCCTTCCTTCTCTTTATTTATATTTGTATCCCTTTCATTCTACCACACAACACACACACACACACACACACACACACACACACACCTCTGTTCTTACCTTCTGTTCCTGGCCTTGCTTTTTGCTAGCCATCTTGTACAACTTATGTACTTTCTTGGTGTTAAATTCAATAAACTTGGAGGCAAATACCCATAGATTCCTGAAAGGAGGTGAACAGCTATTTTAATTTTCTCTTTTTAGGAGCTGGGCCAGAAACCCAAACTTTTCATGCCAGAGGAAAGAGATGCCCCAAAGAAGAAGTGATGGAGAGATGCTTTCTTCTGGGGCCCAAAAGTTCCCTCTTACACAAAAATGTCTTACTTCAAACTTGAGTGATGAAGACTCCCAAGGTAAAGTCTGCAGAGTTTGATGCAAGCATGGCATGACCAGTCTGCTACTTTTCTTGACTACTGCAAATCCCGGTATCATGGTTTTCTAGGGGTTTGGACTAAAATGTGGATTTTGTTTTTAACACTCATATTTAACAACATATTTCCACATAGGGGAATTCAACAATTGGAGATGGCATCTCATTTGAGGCATTGCCGCAGGTATTCAAGGGGAGTTGGACTGTTTGCTTGTGGCTATGTAGAGATTCTAGGCGATTCCTCTTTTAACTCCATCCCCAGGTTCTGCCTCTTCTTCCCCTAGACATCCAAACTCAAAAAGACTCCTGACTCGCAAATCTGACTGTAACATCTGGACAAAATAGAGAGAGGGAGGGAGGGAGAGAGGGGAGTTCATGCCCAGGTTTCCTGCCCTCCTGAAAGGGCTCCCTGCAGATGGAGACCCTCAGTGGGCTCAGGGTCCCTTCCCAGAGAGCCAACCCTCCCCCGGGTCTCAGGTTGGGTCTCCTCTACACTTTTCTGGGGCACATTAGGCTTTTTTTGGGGGGGGAGACAACGCCCACCCCGAAATGGGGGAGGCAAGGGGAAGCGGTTCCAAGGCAGCAACTGCATCAGACCGAAACAATCCCCCAAATTGGTCATCAGGAAGTTGCAGCCTGGGAATGAAAACCAACCTGATAGCAACCTGTCCATCCCTGAAGGTCCTGCAGTGAATATGGGAGACAACCTTCCTTCCTCCCTGGACCTTCCCCTCATCCACCCAGGGTCCCCACCCAAATCACCCCAGATAAAAAGACCCTGGTTGCAACTGGAGCCATGTGGGATCTCCCGCTTGGCCAGGACACGGAGGGTGCAATGGCTCAATGGGTGGCCTTTCTTTTTGCCCATCTTCAAGGAGGTTAATACCTCCAACCTGCACCTGTGTGAGGCTGGGGGGTCTCCTCTCTCCTCCCCACCCCACCCCATTCTGCTGGGGGCTGGAGGGTCCCCTTGCTCTGGCAAAACCCCCAGGGGCCTCAGGCAACAGAGTGAGGCTCCCTGGAAGCAGCAACCTAGGAGAGGCAGCCGGTTGCCAGGATGGCGGCAGGCTTTGCCCCCTCCGATCTGATTCCCGGTGGTCCTGGGGGCCTTGGGAGGAGATCCCGGGGTCCCTCTTGGAAGGAAGCCAGGGGAAGGGGGAAAGGCTGGGGAGGGCAGCCTTTCCTCCTTGGGGCTGCGAGAGAGGCCAGGGGTCCTGGCAAGGCTCTCTCCCAGAGGAGGAGGACCGAGAATGTCAGCCTTTTCTCCATGTTTTTATGGGGGGATTCAAGGATGAAGTCGAGGCCTCTCCTGTCCCTCCAGCCACCCCCTGAGGAGCAGGCCGGAAGCCCTCGATTCCCCATGGACCAGGGGAAGAGGCTGCCTTCAGAATTGGGGGGGTGACTCTGTCCCTGGAGGTCTTCCAGGAAGGCCTGGACACTTCTTTGCATGGAATGGTTTGGGGTCTCCTGCTTGGGCAGGGGGTTGGAATAGATGACCCCCAAGGTCCCTTCCAGCTCCATTCTGATGGGATCTTAAGGGCAGGAGCCTCTTTGTCAAAAATGGCTCTGAGGACAACATGGAGTCCACCACTTACAAACATCTGTTTGGTGACTGAAGTTACAACGGCACTGAGGAAAGTGAC